>NC_079164.1:18984846-19019846 GCF_947568905.1 Ostrea edulis | reverse complement strand
AGAGAAGTGATGCTTATTTCATTGACACCTGTGACCTAGATTGTTCTAGAGAAGTGATGCTTATTTCATTGACACCTGTGACCTAGATTGTTCTAGAGAAGTGATGCTTATTTCATTGACACCTGTGACCTAGATTGTTCTAGAGAAGTGATGCTTATTTCATTGACACCTGTGACCTAGATTGTTCTAGAGAAGTGATGCTTATTTCATTGACACCTGTGACCTAGATTGTTCTAGAGAAGTGATGCTTATTTCATTGACACCTGTGACCTAGATTGTTCTAGGCCTCATGTTTTTAGTAGAAATATGACGTAATCGTTGGCTTTCAAGATTGTACTAGAAAATTCATTCCTATTGATATACACTGAAATTCTTATGATAAAAGAAGCTCTGGTTAGACACTTTTTGATGCATTTTGGATTTTATTATACTGGGAAGTAGGATTTTGATATTATTATTCTTGTGTGTGTGGATGTTGTTGTTTTTTTAGTGGGGGGGGGGGGATTTATTGTTCAACTACCGTAAGTTAGTATTTTGTTATTGTTACGATTACCTTTCAATTCTTAATTGTAAATAAATTTTATTAATTGTTTAATTATCTTTTGTTAGTAAATTCTGCTGCGCTATATCAAGGTTTTGTTCTGATCCATAACAGAATTGGGGCTCGTGATTTTCCTAAACAAATAGTTGAATCAACAAAAATGACGGAATTTGAATTAGAAAAATTAAAAATAGAAAGAAAAATGCAACCTGAGAAAATGAAACTAGAAAACGAAAGAGCGGAGAGAGAGAAAGAAAAATGACAGAGTAGAAAAAGAAAATGAAAGAGGGCAACGAGAGAAAGAAAGACAATTTGAACGAGGAAAAAATGCAAGTCGAGACTGAAAGAGCAGAGAGAGAAAGACAACTTGAATTAGAAAAGTTAAAATTACAACAGAAATCTGAAGCCTTACATACCTGTCAGAAATGCATTCGATGCAGCTAAGAATATCAGGTTAGTTACGAAATTTCAAGACAAATCACTTGATAAATATTTTCCTCATATTGATAAGTTGTGGAAAATTTGAAATGGCCACGGCAGGTTTGGTCCACTTTGTTACAAAGTGTTTCGGTTGGCAAAGTGGGTGACTTTTACTCGGCGCTGGCCATAGCTGAGAGTTCAGATTATGACAAAGTGAAGGCCGTGATCTTAAAAGCCCCGAAGCGTACAGACAAAAATTCAGAAAATTTGACAATCAAGCATATGTAGAGTTTGCTAGAGAAAAAGAAGGGTTTTTTTTTTTATCAGTGGTTGAGATCTAATAGAATTAATGACAATTTCAACAATTGTCGTCAACTCATCTTATTAGAACACATTTAGAAGATAATAATGTGAGAACTCTTAAGGAAGCTGCATTTATTTCAGATACTTATACTTAAGAATGTGAGAACTCTTAAGGAAGCTTCTCTCTCTCTCTCTCTCATAAGAAGAATTTTGTAGCAAAATCTCAAGCTAGTATAGTTCATCAGATAAAAAGAGTGCTTCAGAGTTTCAATCTAGTTCCCAGTCACCGCCTCACAGTGGCTCTATGTCCAATCCAAGGTCAGGACGTTCGGAAGATTTCTCTGATGTAGGATCGTTTCCTACTTGTATTTATTGTAAGAAAAAAGGACATATGATTAGTGAATGCTTTAAGCTTAAGAGAAAAAATGACCTTGACAAACCACAGCCACATGCATATACAGCATTTAGAAATGATAGGAAAACCTTTATTTCGTTTTGTTCTGACACTCCTGATGTTCAGGGTTCAAAGTCCAGTTCTCTTAATTCTATGGAGGATTATAAGCCCTTTTTGTCTCGGGGATTTGTTTCACTCAATGGCTCTAGTGAAGTTAAACCTGTTCAGATTTTGAGAGATACTGGTGCTGCACAGACTTTGTTGTTAGAGAATGTTTTGCCTTTGTCTGAGCAGACTTCTACTGGTGGGTCAGTTGTATTACATGGTGTTGAGCTAGGCATCATTGATGTTCTTTTACATTGAATTTATCTGAAATCAGATGTAATTACTGGACCAGTTATCGTAGGTGTTCGGCCTACTCTTCCTGTTCAAGGCGTTTCCTTGTTGCTAGGCAACGATTGAGCTAGTGGCAAAGTCATACCAGATCCTATAGTTGGTGAGAAAATCACTTCCAATGTCGCGTCTGATGAAGAAGACGACGACCTATATCCAGCCTGCGCTGTTACCAGATCTATGACCAGAAGAAAAGAAGTTGAGGCTGACCATGTTCAACCACTCACGGCTGTTTCATCTCTTGAAATTGACCTCAGTGATACTTTCCTGTTTGACCTTGATGGCAGTTCACATGAAAACAAACAACCATATAACAGTGAGTCTCCACTGAAAGCCAGTGATGATGATGGTCCCACTATACAGTTAGATCAGGGCAGGGACACCCTTAGTAGAGAGCAGCTATTGTCCTAGCAAAATAAGGACCCTGATATTACCCCAATGAGCAAGATGGCACCAGAAGAGGCCGCTAAAGTTGGAGAGTGTTTCTATACCAACGAAGGGATCCTTATGCGACAATGGCGACTACCTGATGTACCACCAGATGAAGTATGGCGGTTCGTTCACCAGATAGTGGTCCCAGTCATATATCGTAGGGACATCATGAGTTTGGCTCACGATACACTTGTAACAGAATTTTGAGTCATTTTTATTGGTTAACAAAAATGTTTCTGAATTTTTGCAAGTCTTGTCATGTTTGCCAGATGGTAGGTAAACCTAATTAGAAAATTCCAAATGCCCCTCTACAGCCCCTTTCAGCATTTGATGAACCATTCTGTAGGGTGTTGATAGATTGTGTAGGATCCTTGCTATACCATTAAGACCAAGATCATAGTCAAGGTCCTTACCAAGTTTTTCAGTTTTGTAGGAGTGCCTAAGACTATTCAGTCAAACCAATGTTCAAATTTTATGTCAGGGTTGTTTCAACAGGCCATGCATGAGTTAGGTGTTAGACAGTATAAGTCTATTGCTTATCATCCTGAGTCTCGGGAAACACTTGAACGCTTAAAACTATTATGAAAATATATTGTTATCGGTATGATAAAGACTGGGAAGGGGTTCACCTTGTTTTATTTGCTGAAAGAAAATCAGTTCAGGGGTTTCTAGGATTCAGTCCCTTTGAATTAGTGTTTGGCCATACGGTTAAAGATCCTTTGAAATTGCTGAAAAAATGGCTAACTAAAATTAGTGCTTTTAACCTTTTAGACTATGTATCTAATTTCTCAGAGAAACTTCTTTATGCATGGAATATCACAAGAAAATCTCAAGTCAAAATGAAAGTTTGGTATGACAAAGATGCTAGGAATAGAGGTTTTAAACCATGTGATAAGGTTCTTGTATTTTTGTCTGTTCCTGGTCATCCTTTGCAGGCCAGGTATTGTGGTCTTTATGAAATTGAAAGCAAGCTTAGTGATGTGAACCAAGTAGTTAAGACACCTGGCCGGCGTAAAGAAAAACGAGTTTGTCACATTAACATGTTGAAAGAGTATTTTGATAGATGTGACCGAAATTCTGTAAAATCAGTTTCCACTTTAGCCAATGTTCAGACATTACAAAATTGTACTGAGAATGAAATTAGTGTAGAAACAGAATGCCCGTATAAAGATCTCTGAAATTCTTGCTAATCTGGATAACAAACTTGGATATTTGAATATTCACCAAAGAGAAAAGCTTCATCGACTTATTGCTAATTATCCTTCAATCTTCTCGGACGTTCCACAGAAGACCAATGCCACTTGTCATGATGTTATAGTTGGTGACGCTTTGCGCATCAAGCAACATCCCTATCGCTTAAATACATTAAAATTGCAGTACTTAAGAACAGAAGTGCAATACATGCTGGACAATAACATTATCGAAGCAAGTAAATGTGACTGGAACTCACCTTGCATTCTAGTACCCGATGGTACCTACCGATTATGTACTGACTTTAGAAAAGTGAATTCTATCATGAAAAGAGACTCTTATCCGATTCCTAGAATTGATGACTGTATTGACAAAATCGGAAATGCCAGAAATTGTCAGTAAATTTGACCTGCTGAAAGGTTACTGGCAAGTGCCATTTACCGAGAGAGTCAAAGAAATCTCTGCATTTGTGACTCCTGGTGGCCTCTTTCAATACAAAGTGATGCCGTTTGGTATGAAAAATGTTCCAGCGACCTTTCAGCGGATGTGAAGCCTACATTGATGATGCTATCATCTATAGCGACACATGGGAGGAACATCTCCAAATCATGCGTGCATTCTTCGACATTCTGGCAAGAGCAAATTTAACAGTGAACCTTGCGAAGAGTGACTTTTGTCACGCTACTGAAGAGTATTTAGGTCATAAACTAGATCAGGGTTATGTTACACCTGTTATAGCTAAACTGGAGGCTATTGCAAAGTTCCCGATTCTTACAAACAAGAAAGACTTGATGAGATTTTTGGGTATGACAGGCTTTTACAGAAAATTTTGTCCAAATGAAAGGTGAAGATAACGAACAGTGATCAATCTCATAACTTATATAAGCAATACAAAATATATAGTTGGGCAAATGTTTCTTCAACAGTTGGTCCACTTACCAACTTATTGCAAAAGAGGGCTAATTTTTTATGGATAGAGGACTGCGAGGAATAATTTTGTAAAATTGAGTCTGTTCTCATGAGAAGTCCAGTGCGTTCAGCTCCTGTAATGTAAGCTTACTGTAGATGCTAGTGATGTAGGAATAGGTGCTGCTTTGTTTGAAGAACATAGTGACATTGTAGATACAGTGTAGATACAGTTGTTTCTTATTTTTCAAAGAAACTTACAAAATGTCAACAGAATTATTCAACCATTGAAAAAGAGTGTTTGCTTTGTTGCTAGCTTTACAATAGCTGCAATTTAATAGCCCTATCCGATTTTGTTATTCTGACGTTTTCGGGATAGGGCTACAATTCCATAGGATTTCCGTAATGGTGCAAAATAATTTTATGAATTACCGATAATAAGCTCCGTGTATTAGTCCCAAATGTTGTTTACGCCAAAACGAGTACCGATTTTGTGCTTGGGCATGTCTAATAAAGGTGTTTTTCATTAAACATCATGTACTGCATGCAAAATTCTTCGTCTGCTCCGCCATGCTTGTTATCGCGAAATCTCGTAGGTGGATCTACTGAAAAATGTAAACAATTTAGTTACTCGAGCCACTCCGACAAAGAAAGGAAAATCATATGGTTGCAGATAGAATTTACACTCTGCTGTTCGTTTTTTAACTTGAAATTAAACCTAAACCTTTTTAATACCGACGAAATAGTTTTCTCCTCCGTACTTGTCCATTGATGTAAATACTATCTTTTATGTCATATGCAAATAACAATCGGCAGTTGAAACTTCAGTACATCAAACATGGCGCACAAATATGAATCGAGAAATGGAATATATCGAAATTGCTGAAAACGGTAGAATAGAGCCTCACAAATCGTAAATTGCATGTTATAAATTCATATATTGACTAAGAAACATAGAATAACATTTTATTTACGTAAAGAAAGTCAGTAAATGTTTAGAATGGTCGAGGGAGTGAATCACTCCCGCATTTGCACCATTACGGAGATCCTAAGGAGTTTCTTAAAATGCTTAAAATGCATGAAAACATGATTAGAAACACCTTCGCCTGCTTCGAGTTCTATCGAGAAAACATCGTCAACTTCGATTAATGAATTTACAGTTGTACGTGTATATGAGTAAGAATTCCAACAACCAATCAACTTAATGATGCCTCTCTGGCCAGGCAGTGTTTTAAATTCATATATTCGTCGTCTAATAAGTCGGTAAAATGAAGAGTTTTAAGAGCCTACCTTTGTTTGGAACTGCCGTCTGCCATCTTGTTTTGTCCAATCCTGCACGCGATCATGACAGTGACTATATATACACACTGAAATTCTTAAGATAAAAGAAGTTCTAGTTAGACATTTTTAATGCATTTTGGGTTTTATTATACTTGGAACTAGGATTTTCGAATTCTATTTGTGTGTGTGTAGATTCTGTTTGAATTTATTGTTCAACTACCGTAAATTAGTATTTCGCTATTGCTATGTAATTATCTTTCAATTACTAATTTTAAATAAATCTTCTTAATTGTTGAATTGTCTTTTGTTAGTAAATTCTGCTGCGCCATATTAAGGGTTTGTTCTGACCCATAACAGTACCATCCTTGTTCATGAGATATTTACCCTTACCTGCCTCCTTAATTATTTGCAATATCCCTCTACTTCCCCCGTCGAGCTATTTTTATAATACAATACAGTATCACGTCCATTTATTCCTCTTAACTATAACTCTTCAGTTTTTTGTCGAAACAACATTAAAAGCATTAACGTCTTAATTTCCTCGAGAGGGAAGGTGGGCGGGTGAGGTAGGTAAGTGTAAATATTTCATGAACAAGGATATTACCCACAAAAATCCAAGTTCATTTCAATATTTCCACTTACCTGCCTCCTTAACTATTTGTAAAAGAATTTTCAGTCCGACTTGGGGGTGGGAGAGGAAAGCCAAAGTTTTCTGATACAAAATCATATTTATCTATCTATGCTACCCTCTCATTGATGAATCTAACATTGCTGCTTTGGCAAATAAGGACTGATGATCCGGTACATCCTTTACATAAAATGATATAAATGTCGATTCTGGCGCCCAGTGTGCTGCTCGCAATATTTCATCAGCTGACACACCACAAAACAAGGCGCCCAAGAGTTGATAATCGTCTAGTATCATGAACTCTGACAATTTTCAGCGTTTCTGATTCTGCGTTCTCATAAGCAAAACGAACCATACTAACAATCCATATGTCAATCATATTTTTTTTATCCTTCTTTGTGGTAATTTTGTTGATATGTTACAAAACAACCTATTAGACTTCCGAATATTTTTCTTCCTTTCAATTTCGTAGAGATCTGGGTTAGAATAGATCCTCGGTACTCCTTGCTTGTCGTATGAAGCGACTAAATGGGGCGGTCCTTCGAATGAGACCGCAAAAACCGAGGTCCCGTGTCGCAGTAGGTGTGGCACGATAAAGATCCCTCCATGCTCAAAGGCCGTAAGCACCGAGCATAGACCAAAATTTCCCAGCCCTTCATCGGCAATGGTGACGTCTACATGAGTAAAAGATTCTCAAGAGGTACGTTACACAACAATCAATCAACCGATCGTCCTTTCAATATAAATCTTCAAGGCACGACAAGGACATGGATTCAAGTCTTCTGAATCTGTAGCATATAAATCAAAGGCAGGAATAAAAAGAGGTTTCCAAGGTGTATTTGATGTTTGTGTTTTTGCTAGTGCAAGGTGAAGATAACGAACAGTGATCAATCTCATAACTCCTACAAGCAATACAAAATAGATAGTTGGGCAAACACGGACCCCTGGACACACCAGAGGTGGGATCAGGTGCCTAGGAGGAGTAAGCATCCCCTGTTGACCGGTCACACCCGCCGTGAGCCCCATATCCTGATCAGGTAAACGGAGTTATCCGCAGTCAAAATCAGTGTGCCAAGAACGGCTTAACAATCGGTATGAAACACGTCAGACAGCATTTGACCCAATGCGAGGTTGTATTGACGAAGTAGATCGTTATAACGACCATAGAATTTGCGAAATGCTGACTTCAATCGAGACAGTTGAAATCCCTGTACCATCAACTTGTTTGTCAGTAGCTTACCTCGATTTAAAAACTGACTATACCCAGAACAAGCTCTTGCATATCGAATCAGTTGAGATATATAAACACCATATGCAGGTGATAATGGAATATTGCTACATAGATATGGGAAGTTGACGATGGAGAAGCTGAAATCATCCCGTTTGTCATACAGTTGAGTTGTCAGTTTGCCGTTAATGTCTACTTTCAATAAATCTATATTTGGTAACATCTTAATTCCTTTCCTTTCTATTCTAAAAATGACCTTCATCCAAAGATAGGCTATGAATTTCACTGACTCTGGAAGCTAAAGCAATTGCCACCAGGAACACAGTCTTTAAAGTCAAAATTTTTAAATCCACTTTATCCAGTGGTTTAAATGTTCCTTTTGTCAATGCTAATAAAACAGTGGTAAATTCCAATGACGTATAGAAGGTTATTTATTAGATAATCCTTTTAATAAAGATAAAAGCTCTGGACTTCAACCAATACTCTTCCCATTCTGATGAACTATACATGTAACTATTGCCGACTTGTATCCAGCTATAGTCTATGGTTTACACTTCCTCACTCCTCCTAGGCACCTGATCCCACCTCTGGTGTGTCCAGGGGTCCGTGTTTGCCCAACTATCTATTTTGTATTGCTTGTAGGAGTTATGAGATTGATCACTGTTCGTTATCTTCACCTTGCATTGAAAAGGAACAGCTACATGTATTTTTGGAATAAGTGCAACAATGGGACTGACACCATGTTCTTCACACCAGCCATTATATATTCTGATTCTTGCATCATAAACTGTTTGTGTAGAAGTTTTTCTGACATTTGTCATAACTTTTGCAATTTTTTCTGAAAATCCTTTTGACTTGTGATGTAATTTGACAGTTTCCATGTTACAAGATTGAGTGTTTCTGGATTTTGATGAAACATTTGATTGTGATTTTGAGATAATAGATTTGGTCACTGTGGTAGTTTTATTAGTACATCGATGAGAAGGTCTATCATTTGAGGATACCACGACTGCTTCGGCCACATTGGAGCAGTGAGCAAAATGATGCTTGTATCTTCCCGAATCTTTTGCAATACTTTTGGAATGAGAATTGGAGGAGGGAATGCATAAGCATATATCCCTTACCAACTGATCGACAGAGTATCCACTTGAAATGCATTCGTGTCTGGGAATGCACAGCATGCAGTATATTGGTAACTTCTTGTTCTGATCTGTTGCAAACATATCTATGCAAGTTTCCATCTGTTGAAACAACAGATTCACCACTGTATTGTTGAGTGACTATTCCATTATGCGTACTTTCCTTCCTTGAGAAAGTGTATCTGCATAAAATTCTTCTTCCCTGGAATGTGTACAGTCCTCAGTGAGACCCTGTGTTGAATGCACCACTGGAACAACTCCCACGTCAGATAACACAGTTCTGCAGAGCGCGTCTCTCCCTGTTTGTTTATGTAACTTATCACTGTTGTGTTGTCCAATCGTACAAGGATTACTTTCTCATTTATCAAATGCAATGGCCCTTGTAGGGTTAAGTGCACCAATCTATGTGTCTCTTTTGGTATTGGGTGGGTATACCCCTGAAGTCTCCCAATCCTCCGGATGAGCTCCCCAAACGTGTTTTGACGCATCTGTTACCAATGTCAGCTGATGTGATGGGTCCTGTAATGCAGCTCCTTTGAAAAAAAAAATCCCGACTCGTCCACCATTTTAGATGTATAAAAACTGGACAAATCATTATCACATGTGTAAGCGGATGAATATTCGGCCTCCACAAGGCCAGTAGACTCAACTGTATTGGCTGCATGTGCAATCTGCCTAGTGGAACAAGATAAATACACGAAGTCATCAGACCTTGTAGTTTGAGTATCACTACAGCTTAGGTGTATTGTTGTTCTAATTGAGTCTGCACTATATCTATCATACTCTGAAACCTGCACTCCGTAGGCATTGCCACACCCTTTTCCAGATTGAAATATGCTCCCATATACGTATTCTATATGTTGGCATGGAATGAGAGACTTCTTGAGATTGACTAAACACCCCAGATCCTGGACTAGTTGTAACGCATCATCTCGCTGGTGAAGAAGAGTTGTTTTGTCTGAGTTGATCAACAACCAGTCGTTTAGGTGCACATTTCAGTGACAGTAGGTGACTCACAAATTAATCCCTCAACCTGCGTTCGAAATCTTGGTGTCATGTTTGACTCCAAGATGGATATGGAGAAACAAGTGACGTCAGCAGATCTTGCTATGCACAGTTGCGGCAAATACATCAGAAAATATTTAACAACAGACGCAAACAACTAAATCTCTTGTGAACTCCCGAGTTACATCAAGGTTAGATTACTGTAACGCTCTCCTGGTTGGTGTTCCAAAGACAGTCTTGAGCAAGCTCCAACATATTCAGAACACTGTCGCACGTCTCATATCTAGGACCTCTCATTACAACCATATCACTCCAATACTAAGAGAATTACACTGGTTACCTGTGCAGTATAGGACACAATATAAGATACTTACTTATACTTAAAAAGCCTTACGTGATGAGTGCCCAATTTATATCAAACGATTACTAGAAGTATACTAGCCTACCCGAAATCTTAGGTTTATAAAACAATCGGTCATTCTAGTTGTTCCAAAAAGTCGAACCGTTACGTACGGGGATCGGTGTTTTAAAACAATAGCTCCAAAACTGTGGAATGCCCTTCCAGAACATGTAAGGGACTGAAAAACACTGTGCGTTCAAGAAGTCACTGAAAACACATTTTTTCCATCAAGTTTTCCAGTACTAGAATCTATTATTTCAGTCATTCGTGTTTGCTGTTTCAGTGCATTAAGATTATCTTGTCTATTTGACTGTGTGTTTTAGTTTTCGAGTACCATTTTGTGATGTTTCATAAAAAAAATTCTATGTTTTAATGTATTATAACTGAGACATTATATGCTGTGTGTGAGTGTGTGTATTTCATTATTATTATTATTTTGATACGCCTTGAAACTGATGTTTATTCTTATCTAGCATATTTATGGTATCTTGTATTTTCATGTTTTATATGTACAATCAGTATAAGTACAGCTTCGGACTGTTTACATGTGACAACACCTTTTATATCATTGCTTTTTAATGTTTTATTTATTTTCTAAGTCTTACAATGTATGTGTATAACATTCTGTTCTAAGGTATATATGCATTGTAAAACACCTTTGAGCGTACATAGTGTATGAAAAGGGTGCTATATAAACATGGTATTATTATTATGAAAATTTAAATGGCCATCTTTCTTGAATATGCTGCAAAAAGCCATTAATTTTATAAAAATTCTTGGAGCAGAACGAAGTTCCTCGGAATTGATAACTGTGGCCCAGAAACCTGAATCTCAGAAATTTCTTATAATATATGTGTATTGGAACATGGAAATAAGCACCCGTCAGATCCCATGAAATTGCGAAGTTCCCTTTCTTCATTGCCCTCATAATAGATTGAAGAATTTCCATTTTGAAATCCTGTGGAACTATCATTTGATTTAGAGGCCTTAAATTGAAAATTATCCGAAGACCTCCTTGTTTCTTTGGCACCACAAAAATTGTGCAGTAAAAGTCTATGTCTTCTTGACTGACAGGTACAATTTCTACAACATACTTTTCAAATAAAACACATTTCTTTTTAAATTCTTCTAAAAATCTACCATAACAGACTCGTGAATGAAAGGTGAAGATAACGAACAGAGATCAATCTCATAACGCCTACAAGCAATACAAAATAGAAAGTTGGGCAAACACGGACCCCTGGACACACCAGAGGTGGGATCAGGTGCCTAGGAGGAGTAAGCATCCCCTGTCTTGGTACATGGGTTTCCTTTATATGTACACCTGATTGACACTGGAATTCCAACATTAACCCGTCCTTTATGGTTTCTATTAACTATTGCTCTTCTGTGATCGAGGTCCACTTCCTGTGAAACCGTAATAAACGAACTACCTGGGGAAATTGTTTACAGTCTGAACATTTACTTCCGTGAAGCTTGAAACCTTTTTGGACCCCCAAAAGGCTTTCCTGGGAAAAATCTTTCTAGTTGGCCTGTCCTCAACGAAAATTATCCTTACCCTGCTCTGAATTCAATGAATCATCTTGCAAGAATTAGATTAGTGTTCAAAAGAATCTGATTTCCCCTTTCTACTAATCTCCATGAAGTTCTTATCCTTTGTCTTGTAGTTCTTATCAAAACCCTTTGACGTGTTGTAAACATTCTTAGTTTCTCTTGCATCTCTCAACTTTTCTGCAGATGTATACAGAGCTTCAGAATATTGCCCATTGAACAATTGACCACCACATTTGGGCAATTTAAGTAATTTCTTCTCTGTTGCATTGCTAATAAAATCCACATTTTTCAAAAACACTTTCCTACGACTCAGCACTGAATTTGCCATTATTCTATCAGTCAAATCAGCCATACTCCTGAAGCAGTTAATGAGAGTCTTAAGCCCCTCAACTCGATCATCTTCACACTCTGTCTTATCTAAATAGGTAGATACCATAGTACCATATGAAATGGCTCTGAATAAAGTTCTTGCTGAATTGTCAACATGGCGAAAGTCATGATCTAACTCCTTATGAAAGGACGAAACTGTAACTTTGGACCGTCCGAAACCACTTTTCTGTCCCATCACTAAGCCTCTCTCAGTATTGTCATCCAACTTTGGAGGATTAAAAAAAGCATCAAAGTCGTCTTTCTTTACCATGAAGGCTTTATCATCCCTGCCAACTGATCTGTTCTATAAATGACCAGAAATAGCCTCTTTCTCAACTGCTTTGATCATGTCAAGTAGAGTACCCTCTAGAGACATTTCAAATAAGAAACTTATTTTTGTCACTTTTGTAATTTAGAAGAATTGAATGATTTTGTCTGGTTTTCTAAATCATCTTCCATCTCAATATCAATAGCATGCGCTTTTGCCATGATCTTAAATACAAAAGAATTCCACTGCAGCGGATCCGAGGAAACTGGTGCACCACAAGGCACCTCAACCGGTGCATCTATACAAGTATAACCACACGTACCTGTAGAGATTGGAATCTTGATCATCACAATCCTTGCCAGGTGCATTGATAGACAACCGATCATCTACACTTGACGAAACTGCCAACATTTTGTTCATCTTAAGGTTTACACTTGTCAAAATGAGGTCGATCCAATGTGGCCGGTTTAGAAACGGTAAGCTCATTATTTCCATTTATCCTCTCATCTGGGACTACTGTAACTGATGTTCGTCTTAATAACTGTTCAAGTTGCTCTTTTACTTGTAATTGAATCACATCCCTAAGGATACTACCGATTGCGACAGGCTATCGTTATTGTTAGGGTCATTCAATTCGTTACCGGGAACTGACGCCTGTGTCCTGAATTACTGCTATTCCGCTTCCATAGACGGATTGTGGCATAGAATTGTGTTTCAAAGGTTTTTGTACATTTTTCTCAATCATTTTGTTCACTATTTCTCCCGCCTCTCCTTCGTCCATAGTTTACATGTGGTGCACGGAAAAGCCTCGTTACAAAGACGATTTTTGTAACAACTGTCGTGATTATCTAAAACATTCATCTTACCAGAACATTATGATCAATCCTTTAAATCGTTCTCTATATCTAATACCACCTAACAACTCCAAAAACACAAACGAATCAAAAATTTGCACTATATGAGGATCACATGGACTAAACCATAATGGCGTCGAGAAAAAACTGAAGTTATAGTTAAAGGGGATAACTGGAGGCGATACTGTAGTGTATTCTAAAAATAGCTCGACGCATTGTATAGGGAAGTAGAGAGAAATTGCAAATAGATAAGGAGGCTGGTAAGTATGGAGAGCCAAATTAATATAAACTCAAATAATTGAAGACATCATCAATTCATTTGATGCGTGCAACAATTCAATTAAAGATCTCTTCAAATAATTAATGATATCTTCAATTCTGAATTATTGCACGCATTAATTCTTGAGCTAAATTGATGCGCGCTTTAAATGAATTAGTGATCTCTTTAAATGAATTAATGATGTCAACAATTGAATTGATGCGCGCTACATAATTGATTTAATGTGCGCAATAATTGCTCTCTTCAATTGAATTAATGATATCTTTAATTCATTTGAAGAGAGCAATAATTCTTTTTGAGAGAGTGACTATATAATTAAAGATATCTTCAATTCAACATATCCACAATTGAATTAATGATATCTTTAATTCATTTGAAGAGAGCAATAATTCTTTTTGAGAGAGTGACTATATAATTAAAGATATCTTCAATTCAACATATCCACAATTGAATTAATGATCTCTTTAATTGAATTGTTGCTCTCTTTAAAAGAATTGATGCGCACATTGATTCCTTATACAAAAGCATTATAAATAATTAAAGATATCTTCAATTGAATTAAAGAGATCAAATTATTTATATCAACCTTTAAATTAATTATTTTGAGCAATATTTCTACGAAATTGATGCTCTCATCAATTGAATTGAAGAGAGCAATAACTGAATTAATGCGCGCATCAAATCTATTATTGCTTTCATTAATTCAATTGATGCACGCATCAATTGAATTGAAGAGAGCAATAATTGAATTAATGTGCGCATCAAATCTATTATTGTTCTCATTAATTCAATTGATGCGCGCATTAATTCAATTGATGAGAGCAATAATTGAATTGAAGCGTGCATTAATTCATTTGATGAGAGCAATAATTGATTTAATGTGCACATTAATTCAATTAAAGAGAGCAATAATTGAATTGATGATATCTTCAAATAATTAATTTCAATTATTGCTCTCTTTAATTGAATTAATGTGCACATTAAATCAATTATTGCTCTCATCAAATGAATTAATGCACGCTTCAATTCAATTATTGCTCTCATCAATTGAATTAATGCGAGCATCAATTGAATTAATGAGAACAATAATAGATTTGATGCGCACATTAATTCAATTATTGCTCTCTTCAATTCAATTGATGCGTGCATCAATTGAATTAATGAAAGCAATAATAGATTTGATGCGCACATTAATTCAGTTATTGCTCTCTTCAATTCAATTGATGAGAGCATCAATTTCGTAGAAATATTGCTCAAAATAATTGAAGATATCTTCAATTATTTGAGTTTATGTTAATTCGGCACTCCATAGGTAAGTGGAAATATTACAAGAGGCCCATGGGCCACATCGCTCACCTGAGTCACCTTGGCCCATATCTGAAGACTTTCCATATATATTTGCATGTAAAACCTTAGTCCCTATTATGGCCCAAACTACCCTTTGTAAACTTGAATCTACACTATGTCAGAAATCTTTCATGTAAATGTCAACTTCTTTGGCCCAATGGTTCTTGAGAAGAAGATTTTTAAAGCTTTTTCCTATATTTGTATGTAAAACTTTGAACCCCCCCCCCCCCCACTTGTGGCCCCATCCTACCCCCCCCACCCCCCACCCCCGGGGGGCCATGATTTGAACAAACTTGAATCTGCACTATCTCAGAAAGTTTTCTTGTAAATATCAGCTTTTCTGACTCAGTGGTTATTGAGAAAAAGATTTTAACTATATATTTGTATGTAAAACTTTGATCCCCCCTTGTGGCCTCATCCTACCCCTGGGGGCTATGATTTGAACAAACTTGAATCTGCACTATGTCAGAAAGTTTTCATGTAAAAATCAGCTTTTCTGGCTCAGTAGTTCTTGAGAAGAAGATTTTTCCTATATATTTGTATGTAAAACTTTGATCCCCTATTGTGGCCCCATCCAACCCCCGGAGCCCATGATTTGAACAAACTTGAATCTGCATTATGTCAGGAAGCTTTCATGTAAATCTCAGCTTTTCTGGCTTAGTGGTTCTTGAGAAGAAGCTTTTTAAAGTTTTTCCCTATATATTTGTATGTAAAACTTTGATCCCCCCTTGTGGCCCCATCCTACCCCCGGGGGCCATGATTTGAACAAACTTGAATCCGCACTATGTCAGAAAGTTTTCATGTTAAAATCAGCTTTTCTGGCTCAGTGGTTCTTGAGAAGAACATTTTTCCTATATATTTGTATGTAAAACTTTGATCCCCTATTGTGGCCCCATCCAACCCCCGGGGCCCATGATTTGAACAAACTTGAATCTGCATTATGTCAGGAAGCTTTCATGTAAATCTCAGCTTTTCTGGCTTAGTGGTTCTTGAGAAGATTTTTAAAGTTTTTCCCTATATATTTGTGTGTAAAACCTTGATCCCCCCTTGGGGTACCATCCTATCCCCAGGGGCCATGATTTGAACAAACTTGAATCCGCACTATGTCAGAAAGTTTTCATGTAAAAATCAGCTTTTCTGACTCAGTGGTTCTTGAGAAGAAGATTTTTAAAGATTTTTCCTATATATTTGTATGTAAAATTTTGATCCCCCCTTGTGGCCCCATCCTTCCACCGGGGGCCATGATTTGAACAAACTTGAATCTGCAATATGTCAGGAAGCTTTCAGGTAAATTTCAGCTCTTCTGGCCCAGTGGTTCTTGAGAAGAAGATTTTTAAATGACCCTGCCCTATTTTTGCATTTTTGTGATTATCTCTCCTTTGAAAGGGACATGGCCCTTCATTTGAACAAACTTGAAAGCCCTTCACCCAAGGATGCTTTTGGCCATGTTTGGTTGATATTGGCCCAGTGGTTCTGGAGAAGAAGTCGAAAATGTGAAAAGTTTAACAGACAGACGGACAGACAGACAGACACACGACAGACAAAAAGCAATCAGAAAAGCTCACTTGAACCTTCGGTTCAGGTGAGCTAAAAATGAACTACAATACCTTTTTGTGTTTATATTTATTTATCTGTATAAACAGAAGTTGAAATATTTCGGTAGCAATACAGTGCTATAACAATTGTTCTAATTATCATCTGTGCAAATTCTCCAGTTCTTACTAAAAAAAATTCCTCCTCCCTGATTGCAAACTGTGCTCAATGATAATTATATCATTCAAAAACTGATCAAAAGTATATCATTGAAAAAAAAATTGCCATAGGTGTGCATGATTAATACCTCTGCAGGAAATAAATCATTTTTTTTTTCTAGTTTATATCATTAGCATTCAATTATATTTAAATCTTTCCATTAAATTACACTTCATACATGTATATAGTTATTTTAAGTATTCAATATTATTTTATACCAATTCTTTTAAAAATTCTTGATCCGACTTATTTCTTAGCCTTCAGAGTCCTAATCAAAATGCATACAAAAAGCACTGTCCGCAACATTCTAACAAACCTTAACAAAACCCGACTCAATGCTGAATAGTTCCTTATATGTATATCAAAATATAATATCATTATAAAATATGTATTGCACAGTCAAGAAAATATGTATAAGAATTTAAAATCATAATCAAAGAAAAGACTATTAACTTAATACACATTGATACAACAACACAAGCTCTCCTGCTACATTGTCTCAAATCAGCTTCAAGCAAGAAGAAAAATAAAATAAATCTCAGAAACAACAACTAGCGATTGCAAATTGAACTTCTCAAAAGTATGCAAACTTGAGTAAAAACAAGAAAGTTGCACCTAATTTACCACAACTCTTCTCATGGATGGATAATATAAAAGATACATACACGTAATAATACAAAAGTAAAAATTACACATTTGTTGGGACCGTGTTTACAGATAAACAAGTGCACAAAAACAGTCTGCGTGGAACAAAATAGTGCTAAAACAAAGTTCTATCATCAATTGTTACGGAATACTTATTTACAGTGCCATTTTGTATTTCTTTAATTTATTTTGGTAACTGTTGTTTGCCTCAATATTATAAATGCATCAAACCTTTAAACAATGATATATTTTTTAGTCTACATGTACATGAATATAAAACTGTCGTTCATTACAAATGTGTATCAATATGCTCTCGTTGTTTCTTAAATTATAAATCAATAGGGAGTATAAATATATATATATATAAATATATTTGTATATAAATGTATAATTATAAATTTCAATATACAGTTAAAACTACAGATTATCAAGTTTCTGAAGGATGGCTGAACAAGAGGCCTATGGACCACATCGCTGACCCGAGTCTGGACCACATCACTGACCCGAGTCTGGACCACATCGCTGACCCGAGTCACTTATGTTGTTCAGCTGTTGTGATCTTCAAAGACTTTTTTTTTTTAAGAACTAGGTCACATCGATCATTGATACACAAATTATGAATTCTATGTTTATGCATTCATATATCTTTAAATTAGTGTTTACTTACAATGAGGGGTCATATTGCCACAAATAAATGCAAAAAGGCTTGTATAACTTGTTGTGACATATGGCTATCAAGCAAAACAAGAAAATCTGGTATGGGCTAGCTAATATGAAATTCGTTCCTGCACAGAATTAAAGCATGGAATTAAAATGTGATACAGTTCACTGGATTATTTATACGACTGTCCAATGAATAATCTATACTAAAATATCTGAATGCGAAAACACAACAAACCGGCTGAGGGTGAAAACATGTCCAGGATATACATGCATTCTCTGTCTCACTGATGTCAATGTTTACAATTAGATTCATGTGGAAATGATCACATAATTCAGGCTTTTACAGACTTTTGATGAGACCTTGATGAGGAGCATGACCCATTTTCAAATACTTACCATGCTTTTTCAACCATAAAAAGTGCGATATTAACTTTTTTTTTACAATAAAATATTTACCTAAAAAATCATAGCACTATTTGTTTCATGTTTAAGGATTTTTAAGTAGTCGATATATTTAAACACACATCCAGAAATACTTAATTTGCATACATCATGTATTCATGCACACCATATATAGTTCTTTAAACGTAATGAGGTGTCAAATTTAAATTACATTACATGTATTATGAAAATATCAATGTATGCTATGTCTTCAAAACTTAATGAAGCACATCAAATTTTGATGATTTTCCTACACCGGATTTACAAGATTAGAAACTTTAATACAAGGTTTAAAAAAGACTTTGTCACAAGGAATTTATTTATGACATGTGACAGCCCTATCACTCATTATTTGAATGAGTAAATTCAGGGTTTTGAAATTTGGGTCAAACTCCAAGGTCAAAATCACAAGGCCAACAGTCATGTATGAAATTAAAGGCCTTACCATAAGGAATCTTTATGCAAATTATGAAAGCCCTAACTTAAAGAGTTCAGGATATATTGAATAAATAAAGTTTTCTTTAAAGTTTGTCAAACTCCAAGGTCAAGGTCACAAAGTTAAAAACTTTGGTACGGAAGAAAATATCATGTCACAAGGAATATGTAATAAAATATGAAAGCCCTATCATTTACCACTTAAACGTTATGAGCAAGGTTAAAGTTTCAGACAGACAGACAATGACAAAATGATAAGCCCCTGACTATAGTCGCAGGAGTATAAAAAATTAAATAATTTTTTTGTATATTCCCATAAAACTTTTATCCCCTATTGTGGCCCCATGCTACACCCAGAGGCCTTGATTTGAAGGGGAAAAAACTTCAATCTACTCTATGTCAGGAAACTTTCATGTAAATTTCAACTTTGCTGACCCAGTGGTTCATGAAAAGAAGAATTTTAAAGATTTTTCCTACATATCAGCATGCAAAACTTTGATCCCCTATTGTGGCCCCACCCTACCTCTCAGAACCACGATTTGAACAAACTTGAATCTACTCTTATATCAGAAAGCTTTCATGTAATTATCAGTTTTTCTGGGTCAGCACTTCTTGAGGAGATTTTTCCTATATCTCAACATAAAACTTTAATCCCATATTGTGGCCCCACCCTACCTCTGGGGACCATTATTTGAACAAATTTGGATCTCCTCTATCTCAGGAAGCTTTCATTTACGTAGAAGTATAAATTTTTCTGGCCAAATGGTTTTTGACTTTTAAGAAAATTTTGTTCATATATTTGCATGCAAAAATTAGAGCCCCTATTGTGGCCCCACCCTACTTTTTAACAAACCTGGATATCTGCACTATGTCAGAAAGCTGTCATGTAAATTTCAACTCTTCTGCCTGAGTGGTTCTTGAGAAAAATATCTTTAAATGACTCCACCCTATTTTTGCCTTTTCATGATTATCTCCCCTTGAAAGGGGTATGACCCTTCATTTGAATAAACTTGAATCCCCTTCACCCAAGGATGAGTTGTACCAAGTTTGATTGAAATTGGCCCAGTGGTTCTGGAAAAGACGATGAAAATGAGAAAATTTTATGGACAGACGGACGACAAACAAAAGGTGATCAGAAAAGCTCACTTGAGCTTTCAGCTCAGGTGAGCTAAAAAGGCAACCCTTAATCAGGAACTTTTTTCCAAAATAAAGCAATGGAGTTCTACTGCCCCCTGTCTAATACAATTTTATAGTTTGTGAAGTCCTAGCTTGTAAAACTGATCCCAGTTAACTAAGAATGGCTCTCCTAAATGTTCATATAAAAGTTCAAGGCCATCTTTCAGAAATCCTTTTTCTTGTTATTTAGTACATCAGAATTATTCCTAATCTAAATTAAATGAACCTTTAAAGATAAATGAATATTTGTTGTACATGTATCAAACTTCACTGATCATGTGATCATTTTTACTTGTAAATGGAACAAATGGTAAAGTGAATTCTGACATTTCACTAGAGTCATCCCCACTCTCGTACAAACTATCCTCGATAAAAACTTGCTGAGGAATGGGCCTCATGGCTGTTAGATTGGAGGACAAATCATCACTCGGCATCAAAACAACATGACTTCTGCTAGAGTCATGAGTCTTCTCCGATAATTCTACATTTTTTAACTCGGATTCTAAGTTTTCTAATTCAATTATCACAGAATCAGTATCACCAATATCAATAGCTGTTTCTTGACCTGAAGTCTTGGCACTAGGAACATGAATGTCAGCAGTCACTTGGAATTTTCCATCTTTTGTCTTAACAGGTTTGTCAAAAGATTCCAAATCGATTGACACAGACCCTTTGGTAGATTTTCTCTTTTTGTTGCTACTTCTTGGTTTGGTAGAAGTCACCTCCTCTCTTGGCACCCTGGCTTTAAAACTTTTGTCAAGTGACCTTGACACACCACTGTCGGAGTCAGTCACAACAATTACAGGAAGGGTTTTCAGATCCTTTGATTTACTTTCCATCTTGACAGCCTTGGGTTTCTTAAGGTTTTTAATTTTGGACTGCATTAACCCAAGTGTAGTTTCCATTGGAAGACATACTGGAGCATATCCTTGTTTTGGACCCTCATTCTCATCCAGAGGAATTTCAACAGTTTGCATTGGTAAGTCATAATAGTCCCATGTAGGGGTTTCTGGCCTTGACCCAGACTTTTGTTTGACTTCATTATACTTCCAATCCTCTACTCCAATTGAAACACTGGTAGCATCTGAATCTGTCCTTGAGTCAGAGGATTCTTTCAACTTTTCAACCTTTGTTTTCATTTTGACAGATTTCACAATGGATGAAAAGTGTGATTTTCTGTTCTGTTCAGCCATATCATCTGTCATGTCTGTGATTTCTATCACATTAGAAATGCTACTGTAATCAGATTCATTGAGTTCTTCTTCAACAAATTCACCAGGAATCATAACTCTAGCAGACCTGTTCTCCTTATCATAACGTCCGACCACCATATCTAAAACTTCATCGCATTCTTCACCAATATTCAAAACAACATTACGGGGAGTGATGGCATCTTTCACTATGGTAACACCTTTGAGATCAGGGTCACTTGCTGCTCTGTCAGAATATTCTGAAAAGTCACTCTCAGAGAGATTCCTGAAGTTTGGATTGCTATAAAAGATTTTGGCAGAATTTGTTATCTGGAGTTCAGAAGCACAATATACCCTCATATTAACAGGAATGGTGTGGTTCACACAAGGAATCAAGGGATACTTCTCTCTGACAATCTTTTTAACTGCCTCCTTAAGTGACATGTGAAACAGCCCAATGAGGAAAGATCTTTTGCTGTATTTTTGAGTAATACACACTTCTATCTGTACGCTCTTTTCTTTCACTACAGCAGCAGAGATGCCTTCATACTCCAGTTTCTTAGAAAATTTAAAAGAGGAAGGAGAAAAAACATGCTGGATACCTCCTTTCATTGCGGAGGTTGTGGATTTGATATGGGCTTCAGAACGATCAACTTTTAATTCTTCTGTCTTTCTTTTGGAATCTTTCTTTCTATCAGGCATAAGGAAACTTTTTATGTAAATGGAATTGATGTTTGAGGTCTGAGCTACAAAAAAAATGAACATTTTCCATCAATAGAATTAAACAAACTGTGAAATTTTGAAAACAATCAGCAGATCCCAACAATAGGATAATAAGTAGTGCACTTACGAGGAGGAAGCAAAAGGTCACTGATTTGCCAAACTTTTATTTTCAAACTTTCTTTGTGAGAGTGGTACTCAAACGTCAGGTGAAGATAACCCATGGCTGTCAAATAATTATAGAACAATTCATACTAAACTGTACAAAAACTGTAGTTTTGCTAATTTACACTGATTTAAAACTCATCTGTCTTCTAAATACACAATTTCATTGGGTTTCTCAAGATTTTAGTGTCTCATGCTCTGTCATCATTTGTGGTTAATTGATTGGTTGTTTGTTTTATGTCCTGTCTAGAATTTTTCACTCATGTTGATACATCACCAGCTGTAGGTGAAGTACCACAAACATAGACCATATGCTCAGGGTTATAGCAGTGCTTTAACGTGCCAATGCCTGCCACGACACAGGACCTCCATTTATAAGGTCATATCTGAAACATCCGTCATTTTCACTTCTAAATGCTGAACGTTCGGCGAAGGAGCAATCACTACCTATATTTATGTCTTAGGTTTGATACGCCTGTGGCACAAGCGGGGCTCAAACTCATGACCTCCCAGTTATGAAGCAAACACTCAACCACTGAGATACCGCAACTGGTCTCATCATTTGTGACTGTACATAGAGTACTTAATGCATATACATTGAAGAATTAGCTGTTTGAGTATGTGGTTTTATGTCAATTTGATCATATTTTGGCAGCAAATCTATTGAAACTGAAACTGTTTTTATTTGATTTAACGCCTAATTTTACACAGAGTATTCAATGGCGTTGTACATGTATAATATAAAAAGCTTTAAAAGAATAAACAATACATCATATACATGCAAACACTCTACATCTACTAAACTAAAAACATGTACATTAAAACTGTCTAAACAAATGTGTTTTCAATTTGGCTTTGAAAGTATGTAAAGATTTGGACTGTCTTATTTCAGCCGATAAACTGTTCCACAGTCTCGGACCAATGGTTCCGAAACTTCTGTCACTGAAAGTTTTACACCTGTTAAAAGGAACAATGTAGCAACTCTCAGAAGATTGAGCGGAGTGCAACTTTTAATATGGTACCTGTTTCGTTAAAAGTTCTGTTAAATACAATGTAGTCACAATAGGTGTACATTGATATATATTGCATAGCAAGAGACTGTACTCCTTGACAAGGACCAACAATTCATATCCTAATCAACACACACAAGAACTGTTTTAAATACCTGGTGGTTTGACGTCCTCTGCTTGTCCAAGTTCAGTTTCTTGTGGCAGTGCATTTGAAGAATCATGTGACTGTTCACATGATTTGTCTTTGACCTCTTCTTGGAGCTGTTTCTTGACTTCCTTTGATGACATAACCATAAGGTCCTTGACTTCTGTTTCAGATAGAAGTGGTAAAAACTCAAAGTTTCTATTTATTATGAAGCAAACCTGTGTAACTTCATACCCCACCCCCATCCCCAAAAAACTGTTGGCATTTTTCTAAAAGAAATGTAAGTTTATTCCCTTCACTACAAAAAAATGA
Source organism: Ostrea edulis (assembly GCF_947568905.1). Lineage (NCBI taxonomy): Eukaryota > Metazoa > Mollusca > Bivalvia > Ostreida > Ostreidae > Ostrea > Ostrea edulis. Next base: position 18,996,259 of record NC_079164.1, on the reverse strand, counting down.
CTAGTCTTGCTTTGTAAAACATAAATTGCAACTTCTGAAAAATTATATTATCAATTTACCAGAAGAATAGTCATCATAATTTATAGATATTGTTAACAGGAATTATCATGACTATACAGACTGTATCTACTAATGAATGTTAGGTAAATCAAATCAGCAACTAGTTTTAAGATACATGTACTACCTTACTGGTTATAGTGAGATTTTTTTTTATACATTTATGAATTTTCTCTGTATGAATACACTGAGAAGTACATTAGGACTTCATGCCAAGACTTTAATTAAGAATCCAAAAGTTTTTCTTATGAATTACATAATTTACTATGAAATAAGTATTCTACTGACACCTATGGGGTTTCTTCCAACCAGTATTCATGAAATGGGTTCTGAGTCCATAGAAAAGTTGTATATGCAATTATACTGAGGCTTAAAGCATTACTCTATATATATCAGGACAATTTTGTTATTTCATTTAGAAAACTATTAGGCTATGCTTCTAGAGGGGAACTTTTTAAAAGTTCTGATTTCCTTTGAAGCTCTGCACCTGCAACTTTATTATTCAAAATAAAAAGAGACTGGTGATCCCACACATGCATGAGGAAAATGGAGATTTCTACATTCCTCTCTGCTGAGAATATCACAAATATCGGTGATATCAGCGATGTGCTAAATGAAACCAACAAAATCCGAAGCAAGAGAATTCAAAGACTGCAAACCTCTGCACAGGCTCCAAAATCTGTCTGCAACTGTTCTCAATCACAGATCACTTTCAAGCTTTTTAAAATCAACTGATGCTCTTCCCAGTCACTAATTTTTCATGAAAATTTAAATGTCTTTGCAATTTTGTCTACAGATAAGCACAACTAAACAGGACTGGATTTGAAACATTATTTTAACCTAATGAAGGTCATAACATTTTTTCTAAAATTATATTTTCATCTCCTCTATATTATATTAATGTTACCATACTTCATATACTGTGGAATAATCATTGTTTGTAAGGGATTGATGTTCGTGGATTTCCCATGAATTTACGTGCCCTCGAACATTATTTTAAACCAAGTAGAGTTATCTCTCCTAGTGATATTGTATCGCTTACCCACGAAATTACGTGCCCAAGAACCAGCAAAAATTTGCTTACCCACGAAAATTGGCCCCCACAAATTGAAATTATTCCACAGTATCTGCCTGACTAGCTCAGTGGCTAGATCAGCTATCGAGAAATGCAAGCGTCCCGGGTGCAATACCAATCTGATTAAAATAAGATCTTTGATCCGCTCCGTTATTGAACGGAGCGGATCAAAGATCTTATTTTAATCAGATTGGGTGCAATACCTGATCTCAATTGATTCAAAGATTTGTCTCCCTTTGCTACAAGACTTTATCGTAATGTCCATATATACAACCTTCTGTAATTACAGAATAGCTGACTCTATATTTTTACTTCTCACAACCAGAAACAATCAAAATATGCTAACTCTAAAACAGATCTGGTAATATACCCCTAGTTTTTTGTTAGAAACAAAACAGCTAGGATGCAAGTGAAATGTAAAATTATACATTATTGAGAAACGTCTCATATGTCCTTATGGAAGATGAAAGAACACATGGAGGCAGAGAGCTAAGTAAGACAGACAAACAGAAGGAACAAATGATGCAGAATTTACTGCATTCATTAATTTGTATAATTCTTAGAGTTCATGGATTAGCATTATGCATGGTTCACTGCTTTGATTTTATTTGCTACTATAAGTCAATGCTTCCTATCTTAAGTCAGTATATACATGCAGATAAGGCTGCAATGGGTACCAGAAATAACTGAAAACTGTGGGTTGTTTTGTTTAAGGGGTCGGATTGTTTGGGTTGGGATTGTTCGGGTCGGGTTCGGATCTGGTTTTTATGATAGAATCATTATTAGAAATCTGTTTGAACAATGACAGTAAAATATGTCAAGACACATTTAGAATATGCCACATGATCAACATCGTCAATGACAAAACATTGAAAGCATGGAATGGAAACAAGTAGAAGTGACAATGCTGTTTCTAGTATCATGATGGATGTCAAGAGTCTAAACCAGAGTCCACATCTGTGAGTAATCATATTGTAACAAAATACAATAAAGGTTTTTGATTTTAACTTGTATACTAGATTTTTAAAATAGTTATATAGACCCGAACTGAAATACCCGAACCCGAATTAAAAAATCCTGAACCGACCTGACCTGAAAATTATTGGAACCATGACAATCCTATCTTCAGACAATTTTTTTTTCATTCCATACATTTCATGCTAACCATGCAGACTCAATATCATTTTGAGAAACCCCCTGTTTTGTAGATGTACTGCACTGAACAGTTATAACCACATCCCTACGAGAGGAGATACTGAACATGGATAGTAGTCAGTGCAGGGCCTTTACATATGAGTATGTTATTACAATTCTGTTTCTTCTAAGAGACTGAATAATATGTTATATATAGTATCTTCTTCTACACAGAGTTGATGATTTACAAACCCTTGTCTTCACTAGTTCTGTCTCTTGCTGTTGAAAATGTTGGAAGAAATGTACATCTACATAAATGATTTGAATACTTTATGAATAATAACTTTTTAAAAAAATTCTTTCTCTCTCTCTTGCTCTTAATTGTTGAATAAAATATTATTTAAAAGGACTGGTTCACGATATTTGATAAAAATATTTTTCATTTTTGATGGTAAACATTAAAAATATAACTCATTTAATGTTGACAGCCAAAATTTTGACTTTCTGAATGCAAGAATAAAAGCAATATTTTAGCCTTAAATCTGTGTTAAGTAAACAACAACTCGAGTCATTTTATGTATACAAACAAACAAGTGAAATATTGATTTTGTAATATAAAACATCTTGATTTTGCATAGTCACAAATTTTAACTTTTAGATGACACATTTACCCCAAAAATGCTTGAAATGTGAAAGATAATAATTAACTTAGATCGTTATCCATTTCTTTTGAAAAATTCGTAAACAATAACATACCGCAATCTTTGTTTACAAAACAAACAATAAAGTCTTTAAAATGAGCTTCTGTGATAATGTATAACCATAATTTTTATGTGAACTCTTTAAAAACACATTAGACAGTAGATTTTGATCATTAAAAGTGAAAAACAAAATTTTGGGGAAAATTGTGAATCAGTCCCTTTAAGGTAGATAAAATTCTTCAAATTTTCAAGTTAACTATTACGTCATATTTAGTTATAAAATTCACTATGTCTTGAAATATTTTTCACTCACTAAGCGATTCCAGCATACTGAAGCACTCTCCCGTCGCCAGATCCAGACATGATTTGCCGTCATTGTTCTTTGTGTCATAATGACCTCCAGCATCAATGAGGAGTTTCAGGCATTCTGCATAGTTTTCTTGTGCAGCATAATGAACTGCAGTGTTTCCTACCAACAGGTCTTTCTTGTTTGGATCACCTGATTTTAGACCAACACATTGAATAACAAGCTTCTCTTGTAGGCATGTTTTATCATACAAATGTACTTGATGTAAAAAATGTACTTGATGTAAAAGTATTTAAAATTTGTATTAGACTACAATCGATAAGGCTGATTAGACATGTATAAATTAATTGTATGATTCACTTCTTTTTTAAATATCAGGAAAATGCAATGAAAACTTATAAATCTTACTACATTGAAATGAAGCATTTTGATTTTTGAAGTAGAAAGCATTTAAATTGAATACTTTTGCCCTTTCAGAACGACAAACTTTTAGAGTGTGTAGTAACTTTACCTTTCTTGGCTATCAGTAATTTCAGTATGTCTAACTCCCCATTATTTGCTGCTTCATGAAGTGCACTCCACTGGTACAATCCAATAAGATTTGGGTCATATCCCTGTTGAAGTGCTAGCTTTACTTCGTCTAGGTCACCATAGCGAACAGCTTCATGTAATTTTGTGTCAAGTGTGCCTTCTAAGCTACCCATATATTCTGGAGAAAAAAGATGGTTTCCAGTATTACAATTGTGGTAGTGTTAGACATTGAATGGCATATGTTGTAATAGTCTTAAATTGTTAGTGTGTTAACCCATCATTAATGTAGCAGGTCTGGCATCCGTATAGTCCGTACTTCGTTTTATTTTATAGTGCCGATTTCGAAACGACTTAACTACACTATATTTAGAGATTTGAAAATAAACTCAGTAATAGTGAAAAGAAGATTAATAACACTTTACTTTATTACCAGAATAACAATGACAAATACACACTCCTAAAGCCTAGAATTTAGCCTAAAAACTATAAGGAAATTCTCTTAACCCATATACTTAATGTTAGTAAGTAACAAATTGTGTTTGTGAAACAGTGATGTCCCCAGATTACAATATTTTAGTGAATAATTTTCAAAATGAAAATTAGAGGTCAATTTCAAGGTCATAAAGTCAACAAACTTGGTACTGATGGAAAAGTTTTCTCACAAGAAATACACATACATGTATAAAATATGAAAGCAGTGCCTTGTGGTTTAATAGTTTAAAAGATATGGATTATATTAGAATTTTCAAAAAGTAGGTCAAAGGTCAATGTAATGGTCACCAGGTCAAGATTTTGGTCCCAATGGAAAGGTTTTGCCACAAGGAATACACTGTCACATGTCAAATATGAAAGCTGTGCTTCTTATGTTGTAAGAAATATGACCAAGTTTTTTTTTTTTGGAATTTTCAAAAAACTAGGTCATTGGTCAAGGTCAACAAACCTGGTATCATTGGAAAGGTTGGTTGATTGTATATTGTTTAATGTACCACTTGAGAATCTTTCCCTCATATGGAGACATCACCATTGCCGGTGAAAGGCTACAAAAGTTAGGCCTTTGCTTGGCACTTCCAGCCTTTGAGCAGGGAAGGGTCTTTATTGTGCAACACCTGCTGTGACACGGGGCCTTGGTTTTTGTGATCTCACCTAAAGGACCGCCCCATTCAGTCAGCTCTTACAACAAGCAAGGGGTACTGTCTGTACTGAGAACCTATTTTAACTCAGATCCCCATGGGAATCATTGGAAAGGTCTTCTCACTAAAAATGCACATGCTTAATATAAAAACAATACCACTTACAATTTGAAAGATATGCCTTAAAATTTTCTAAACATAGGTCAAAGATCAATGTAAAGGTCACCAGGTTAAATTTTGGTACCAATGGAAAAGTCTTGCCACAAGGAATACACATGATGCAAATATGAAAGGTCTACCTCTTGTGGTAGGTTAAAGTTTTTTGCCACAGACTGACAGACAGGTAAAAAACTAGATGCCCCTGAACTTCGGGGGCATAAAAAGAGACAAAATATAGGGGGGAAACAGATGAACAAAATGTGATTCCAGTAAAAGTGCCAACAACATATGCAGTAGTCTTGAAGTTGTCCAGGCTGAATATCTCGCTATAGGGGAAGTGTTCCCAACTTCAGTACTAACCAGTCAGCCTGGACAACTTCAAGACTACACAAAAATTCCTATATTTCTGTGAAATTCCTATATTTTAGGGTAAGCAAGAAATGTTGGATTCTGAAGTAAAACCAGTACTGTATATTACAAACAATTTGTGTCATCTATTTGTAACTATACAACATTTACTTCAAAAAGGTGCTATATTTCTGAGGTTTGTCCTATATTTTTTGGACAAAAATTCACTTGACGCCCTGATATTTGATAGTGTTAATGACTGAATATTATTTCATGAACAATGAATAAAGAAGGAAAATGACAAGAAAAAGAGTTCTCTTGTTCAAATGATTACATTTCAACTTATTGATGTTGCAAAAATGGTGTCAGTTTGATGTTGATTGATTGATTGTATATTGTTAATGTCTTGCTCAAGAATTTTTTACTCATATGGAGACTTCATCATTGCCGGTGAAGGGTTGCAAAATTTAGGCCTATGCTCGGCTCTTATATGGCCTTTAAGCAGGGAGGGATCTTTATCATGCCACAACTGGTTTGACCCAGCTAGGGCCTCGGTTTTTGCGGTCTCATCCAAAGGACCGTCCCGTTTAGTCACCTCTTACGACAAGCAAGGGGTATTGAGGACCTATTATAACCCGGATCCCCATGGGATCATGAACGTCTGTGTGATGGTGAAATCTGACGTTGTGTAGACATTGAAATCTGACGTTGTGTAGACGTTGAAATCTGACGGTGTGTAGACGTTGAAATCTGACGTTGTGTAGACGTTGAAATCTGACATTGTGTAGACGTTTAAATCTAACGGTGTGTAGATGTCAGAAAAAGACGTCTAAAAAACTGTCATTTTCAACAACAATCCAACGTAAATCCAACGTCAGAAATTGACATCAATACAACGTCAATCCAACTAACTTTGCCTGCTGGGTATGTTGTTGGCACTTTTATGCTGCGCAAAGTGCGAAAATACTTCAGTGGTTTCAGCACTTGAACGGGAAGAAGAACCACTAGGCTGTTGTTGGTGTTGTGCTAGATAATCCAGCAGTCATAATTTGTATAAATAATGAAATTCATAAGTTACAGAGATATTTCGAACTACGCCCTATAAGGGAAAAGGATCAATAATTTTTATATGACCTACTGTAACCCCACATCATATACATTTGAGAATTCAATAATTTAAAAAATATATATTTACCGTTTCCAACTCCAAAATTACATCCATAATTTTGGTGTTCTTAAGTTGTTCTGCTTCAATGCCCGTGTTACTACTGACGCCATTTGCTAAAAAACATCACGCGGTGGGTAAAAGAATCCCGGTACTTATCTAGACTTTTCATGTTTAGTATGTCAGAAATTGAAAACTTCCGAAGTGTTCCGAAAAAAGTCGCAGAGAATGCTGGGAAATAAATGGCGCCTATCATTGTGGTGAAGCGGAGTGCAGGTTGTCCTTGAATTTGAAATAAACGACGTCTTCATGAGATACTTCAGTTGCGGCTCAATACTTAAAGCAAGATAGAAAGCTACACCCATGCTGAAGTTCATTGTAATGGGATTACGTGGATTTTTCTTGCTGGCAGCAAAGATTTGGAGTTTCCTGTGCTACTGTTTCAAAAGACAGGCCAGATCTGTAAGAACATCTTAACAAAGTGCTCGTTACATATTGTTTTAATTACTGATGTTAGTCTAACATCAATATTTAGTTGTTTTTCCAGAACAGTTTATTAAATTTTTAAGGATTTGATGAATAAGGCTAGTATTGACATGACATCCGCCTTAATTTTATATAGGCCTAGGCAGCAGAAAATATGTAAACATGTGTATGAAGTGAGGTGAATATGTAGAACAGTGCATTATTGTAAATATTATTGATCACAGACACACATTTGGATATGAATATTGTATAACCCCACTACCTTTGAAATATAGATTTATATTTTTATTATCATTATTTATTTTGTAACAGTATTCATGCCTACATCTTCACAAGTCAAGGGTTATCGATTTGTTGCCTTGCACTAACCCTTGACATCAGTGACTACCAAAAAGTTGGGCTCGTTCTGATTGTTTCCACTAAAGAGTGGGAACCAATGAGAATGTGGTTCTATTTATAAGAACGCGTAGTGAGAGATTCAAATAAAAACATGTGTATTGATACCTACAGTTTATGGCTATTTCAATCATTTAAGCAATATTGTCTTAAGCAGAAAGGTTTCCAAACTTGATCTACTATCAAGAAACATAATTAGTGGTGTAAATATTACAATTGCGCATGTTTAGGCCAACGACAAAAATTGTTGAGTTTCCGCCAACGTTCCAGAAAAAAATAGGGTAGGTGGGTAGGAAATAAATTTTATTTTTTTATTAAATTGCATTGCAAGTAAACTTTCAATCATAACATTTCACCTGTTATTGGCTGAGGATAATTTCTAGATGTTTTATAAGAAATAATATTTTTCAATAAAACATCTAGCATAAAACACAAAAGTTAACTCCTTTATGCCACTATGCTATACAATTACCAGCTATATTGTTTCTACATTTAGATTGGTTGTCATGGGAATACTACTATTGGATATGTTTGACAGGAAAATAATGTGATGGTTTTGAAAAAAAAAATTAAATCATCACCAAAATATGAACATCATTAACATATTTTAAGTTTATTAATACATTTCTGAATGTATTTTCATAATTTAAGGAACAAGGGTGGGAAGACAGTCTGGGCAGATCCCACTTATCCTAGTGGGATCCAACTCTTTTCCAGCTAAAACTTTTACCAGACATAATTTTTTATTTTAAAAAAAATCTGCACATATTTTTTTTTCTCTCGGCTCTCACCAGCCATCAACAACTCAGATGCGTTCACTGCTTTATTTGCGGCCTTTTTCATAGTGTTTTCAGTTGGAACTGCAGCAGAAACCATGGATGTGCATAAAAATTTGACAGACTGGACATTCATGTCTGTCACTCTGCATCATGACCTCCATATAAAACTAGGGTCCCCGTGTATATACAGCAATGCCCGCTGAAGCGATAGCATAAAACAGTGCATGGCTATAAATAGCCACCGTCTAAAAACACCATAGGGGTTGGCAATTTTAACAAAAGAAAGTCTACTATGGAAACATGACACTTGGCAAAGTTTCTCGACCGTCTGTTAACTTCAATTGTTAAATTACCGTTGCGTGAGGCACGCATTGGAGGTACTAGCCACTAGGTCAACCATCATGCCATGCTGCTAGTTACAATCATTATCAATGTTGTTGAAACACTTCAGACAATACCATGCAATTTTGTACATCATTAAAGCGTTTGAATGACTTCATCTTAATGTCTAACTGAAAAGAAAACCAAGAACCGGGAATATATTTTTCCGGGAAAATGACGATTTTTTTTTTAAATATCGAAAAACAATTCTAGGGTCGGGGTTATAATCTAGGGTCGGTTGGGTTAGCGGAAACACAACACATTTTATCAGTGGCCTTATCAATACAGCAGTATGAGATTGCGTCATTTATATCCATGTACACCATAACAAGATGCAGTGATTTCATTGGATGTTTTATTTATTATAGTGGATTGCATAATGGTCTATAAATGAGCCCAACTTTTATTTAGCAACTGATGTCAAGGGTTAGTGCGGTTGAATCCACACTTTGCTAAGTTATATCCCTTGCCAGCCAACTAATATAGGATACTTGATTCTGATGAAATGCTGTTAATTAACTTAATTTGAACTAAGCCGGATATACCCAGCAACGTGCTCGGCCATTATGACGATGTAGAGTACCTCTTTAATAATAATCAGCCATTTTGGGTGCCAAATCTGGAGCTTTCATCTATATGCAGTCTTCGACATTAACCGGTGGCCTGATGCCCGAGGCCAGTAAAATCGGGATCGGGCTTCTAAAAATATTTAACCCAGGAGTCTGGAGGGCCTGTAAATGTTTTATTGTATGTTTTATATATATTACAAATATAGCGCGAGATTGACTCAGACTTTGTCATGACTTACATGTAGCAATGAAATTTCGCATTGAAAAATGATCAACCATCCTGCCTTTTATGAAGTATAGGGAGGCACAGCACTGGAAGTTAATGTTAATATATAGTATGTGCATATATAAAAATTACATACACATACTATATATTTACATTAACTTCCAATGTCCGTGTTGGGATTCCCATAGGGTTTCGGATTAGAATAGGTCCTCAGTACCCCCTTACTTGTTGTAAGAGGCGACTAATAGGGGCGGTCCTTCGGATGAGACGACAAAAACCAAGGTCCCGTGTCACAGCAGGTGTGGCACGATAAAGATCCCTTCCTGCTCGATGGCCATAAGCGCCGAGCATAGGCCTAAATTATGTAGCCCTTCACCGGCAGTGGCGACGTTTCCATATGAGTGAAATATTTTCAACAGGGACGTAAAATAATATTCAACCCGTGTAGGGAGGGGGCTCGTCAGTGAAATTCCAAACCTCACAAGCGTATTTCACAATCACAACCATCAGATCCAAATAAATTTAAAAAAAAAAAAAAAAACATCAGTAGCACAAGGAGAAAAAGAGATCGAAAAGTTAAGCCCCATTGGACCGAGGGTGGGCCTTTGCTGAGATTTAATTCAGGAGAAAACAATGTTTTGTACGTGGTGTATACAAAACACAGTAGAACATGAGCTTCTGATGTCATCTGTTGAAAAATAAAATAAGATATAATAATGTCAGTTGTTCTTTAACTAAGGTCATTTGGATATGTATTTTCCTACAGTAGAACATGCTTGTACCTTGCAAATGACAAGTGGTCGAATTAGAAAAAAACATTTTGGGCCATTAAAATATTGTTCGGGCTTGCAAAATTATTATACTGAGAGGCCCGAAGGACCTGTGCTTCACAAAGTTTTTCGTGAAGACTGTATATGTACATGTATCTTTGATAGTGACACAACAAAACACACTTTCATGGGCAGTGCCATTACAGCTGACACTTTGAGTACCGGGAATATTTACGACGATTCCCATTGGTCCTCGAGAGGTCACTTAAGATCACGCATTTTAATGAGTTATGCGAAAATATCGGCCTTGTGACCCACGGTAGGTAATCGTAGAGCGACCGACCGTGAGTTTCCGAAGATGGACATACATATACAATATCATTTATTAACATCAGAAAATTGCAATTTTCCTTCAACAACATTATAAAAATTTCACAAAAACTGGTTAAAACAATTTAATAGTATTCATAATAATTTCATGAAACTGTTTCATTATAAAACTATTCAAAATTTCTGTAAGAAATAAGGAAAATCTATCGGATAATGGACTTGATAAAGGATTAAATGAAAACAGTTATTGTCTTTGAATTCAATATTTTGAAACATATTATTGAATATTTATATATATAACTTAGACTTTTGAAATATTTTATGTTTAAAAAACATTTTTACAGTAGACGTTGGAAAACACTAACAAAAGCATAATTCTAAATAAATCATTGATTTTGCAAATTCTTATGACATCACAGGAGGGTGGAACTACTTTAAGTGTGATTTCAAGAAACGAGGGCTTAAATATAAAGATCTAAAATCATCAGATATCATTTGTCTTATTGTCTACCACATGAACTTAATATTTTTCAACTTTTTTAATCAAGGTTGGGCGGTTAATACCGCCCCCGGTTTTAACCAGTGGTTTTAACCGTCCCGGTCAATAATCCCCAAGTGGTCAATACTGGTCAATTATGATTTAAACTGTCCATTTTCCTATTTTTGTACATTTCTTGCAAAGGTAAAGATAAATTAAGTCTTCATTATATGGATCAATTGTTGATTAATATTTTTCATTAGATAATCAAATGTAATTTCATAAGTTTAATATATTTGGTTTGCTGAAACTGACCGAAATATCTTCAGTACCTACCAGAGGGTCACAGTTCTATAGCATAGCTTGACGATTGGAGACAGACCTCTTATAT
>NC_079164.1:18919846-18982346 GCF_947568905.1 Ostrea edulis | reverse complement strand
CTTGAAATTTTGTTCAATGTTTCATTGAATATGTTCACATTGTTGTTTTTACCCATGGATCTAAGATTTTCCTACAATTTACAGTGGATCAAAGAGTTCTGTTTTATAGCTTTCTTTTCATGTACAAGGGTATGTTCACTTTCCTACAGGTACTTCAGCATAACAGTCACTGTTTTTGTATCATATTCAATAATGACATTTGTCACATCAATATCGAATCTTTTCTCCATCTTTTGCTTCAGTGCACAAAGTGCAGTTCATAATGTCTGTGTTCCTGCTCAATTTAGGGCTGAAACGATTCACCAAAATATTGATACTGTTCAATATAAACGCTCAATTCAGTGCTCGATTCATTGCCTCTCCTATGTGGCTTATCGGAGTTCATAATGCCTTTGTTCCTGCTCATGCTTTCTCCTCCATACCATGCAGTACGTTAAGGGGAGGAGGGGTTGTAATTTGCCGCATTTTCAATTTGGGGGGCAGAGGTGACATTTGTTTATAACAAAAACAAATTATATTTATCTAAGGATTTAAAATGTTTGATGTGACCTGGAAATTACATTATTCTCATATTGTTTGTCTCAATTTTTGAACGGAACTATATATTAAAAAAAAGTCTGCTGTGAATATCAATTTATCATATTCGTAATGTTTTTTACAGGTATGTTAAAAAAGAAAACTTTAGTTTTAGACTTAGATGAAACCCTAATTCACTCACATCATGATGGAGTCTTACGACAAACAGTGAAGCCCGGGACTCCACCAGATTTTGTTCTGAAAGTAAGTGTTTTCCTTTTCCAAGGCTATTCAGAGTCCTGTACTATGAATTCTAAAAAAGGGATAATGCAATTTTTTGTATTCCATGAATTTGTTATTAATAGAATCCTTCATTAGTACAAGTGTGGAATTGGAAAATTCCACTGAGGGGACAAGATCCGCAGTCTAGAATGAAACTTTGTCGAGTCCTAGACAGCATATCTTGTCCCGGAGGTGGAATTTCCTTATCTCCCATTTTATCTACAGTTTAGTGTATTAATTCTCAAGCAAATTAAATGCAAAAACTAATTAGACAGTCAGAAAGAACATATCTGAAAATGGTTTATGCTTGATGTGTAAACTAAAAAGCCTATGGTTGTCCCTCAGAAAGCTATATCATATCGAAATTTGAAAAATCCAATGAGAAATATTGTGCTTCTACGTGTAATGTAAATCATAGAAAATACATGATGCCATGATCAGGCCAAAAAATATTTGTTTGTTTCCTGTTACCCTATTTACCTGGACTCAAAACTACTGACCTGGATTTTTTTCTACTTAATGGGGGGGGGGGGGGATCTTCTGGATTGGAATTTGTTTTAATTCTGATTGTGTTAACTCATAAATAAAACAAAATAGCAGTTTCCTATAGCATGGGAGCTAGCCTGATTACTGTGAATAACCTTCAAAGAATGCATCCATCACAGTGAGAACTCTAGTGTCGGTCTGCTGTTTTCAAGGTCATCCAAAAGATCTCTGATTCTTACTCCTAAATGCCGAACATTTGTCAAAGCAGCAATCCCTACTTATGTTTATATCTTAGGTTTGATACGGCTCATAGCATGAGCAGGACTCAAACTCGTGACCTCCTGGTTATGAAGCAAATGCTCTACCACTGCAAGGATACTACACCTGTGGTGCAGGGGCCGATTTCTTTACTTTTAGGTTTGACACTGTGACCTATACTTTATGCATGATCATCATTATTAATTAGTTCTTAGTTTAGATCCATTTCTTGAAGTTGTGTAAATCAACCCCATGAAAAAAAAAATAATTCTTTTGATGGTACTTGGATATTTTTGCCTTGGTAACAGAAAACAAAATAAATTTTTTTTGGTCTCAATGACGTAGTAGCAGTGTAAGACAGAAAATCTCACATGGCTGTCTCCCTTGGGTAATGTCGGTCTCACATCGGTGATAATATGAGAAATGTTTTTTCTCATACACTGTATCAAGATGTGTAATTTATGCTTTGAAACTCATATATTACATGTAGATGGTGTCAAGTGACAGTAGAAAGCTCTTTCATTGGTGTACATCATATGAATGAGAAACCACGATCTAACTAACATTAGATCCTATGATCCGCTCATCTACTATCGCTACACATTATCATAGGATCTAATTTTGATTAGATTGTGAGAAACCATATATTTGGTTTGATAATGGAAGTGTTCAGTAAGATTTGTTCATAATTATTATCTGTGAACTTTGCAGGTCAACATAGATAGGCACCCTGTCCGGTTTTTCGTGCACAAAAGACCACATGTAGACTACTTCCTGGAAGTGGTATGAAATACAATTTTTATTATCATTGTTTATGAAGTGAAATTAAGATGAAAGCATGTCCATTATTTCTTACAAATTTCACATTTGATCTCTATTGAGGTTATGGTAGTGGGATTGTATCTTTTGATAGTGCAATACTTATGTGTATTCTAACTCACAGTAATAACTAGAGTTTGCAGACAACATACATATACCTGAGATAAATACATGCCATTGATTAACATGTTCTCATTAAATTGCATCGTTAAAGTACTGGCATCGCAGAAATATTCATATCAAATCCCTTCATATTGGTATGATATGCTATCCTATAGTATTGTGTTTAATATACAGTGTATGTACAGTTGTATGTGTTTGGTTTTTTTTTCACACAGGTTAGTCAGTGGTATGAACTAGTTGTGTTTACAGCAAGTATGGAAATATATGGAGCTGCAGTGGCAGACAAATTAGACAATAATAGAAATATACTAAGAAGAAGATATTATAGACAGGTATTTTTATGATTTCATTAGGTGCTATGAAAGTAGTTACATGTAGCATGTCATGTCATGGCTGAAACACCTATTAAAGATTGCTTCCTGCTATGCAGATCAGCTGCTAAGGCATCATGTATGTATGTCAGTGAGAAAACGTAGGAGAGTCTTCATGTGAATTGCACTGAACCAGGGTTGCAGATAACCACTCGCATATGCGAGTAAATTTGCTGGTGGGCGACTAAAAGTCGAGTTTCGGTTCGCCTATATGGCAAGCGATATATTTTCCCAGGACGTATAATCGTTGTTGATATAAATATTACTTTCTACTTTTGTTTCTTATTTTAACAAGCACTTATATCTGATTATGAGTTAATATAATCAATTTTGATGCACCATTAATAGGGTAATGAACCCCCCAAAAAAGAAAAGGATCGAAAAGAATATTATTATCAATATGAAAAGATCAAGTTTTTCTACAAAGTGAACCAAGGGGAGGGAATGGCTGATATAGTGCGCAACAAACAGTATGGTTTGCACATGGTGCAGAAAACACAACAACAGCACTGCTATAATTTTTTAAGTGGGTGCACTTTATATAAGATTGACACAAATTGACCCAAAAAAATGAAAAAACTGAATGTCATAGACAATGCAAAGAAATCTTTCATGGATTTAAAAAACCGGTTGAACAATCGGAAGCTGCAAACATTCTCGTTATACTTAACAAAAACAACACTGAAAAGTTGTAACAATTGTTCAGGACATGTCATGCATTTGTTATGAAACACTGTCCAATAAGCGATTTCATGGCAATGTCATCTCGATGAAAGTAATTGATAAAGAACACAGATACCAGTGTTTTGTTTTATTAATTTTTAAAAAGTGGGGGCTCCTATATTTTAATGTGTGCTACTACATATTTGAAAGAACAAGGCACGATTGTGTACATAAAAAGTCCTCAAAAATTTCTCTGTTTTAAACAATGTCTTGAATAAAGCTTAATCTGTGTTTGGAGTAAGTTAAATATATATCAAGTATAATATCTCGTTTTAAATCAAAGTTGTTGCTTATTTGATAGCATTATTAGATCATAAATAACACTTTATCATGTATTTTTTCAAAAAAAGTTTGATAACTGTTAAATTTCATCCATATTATTGCTTAGGAAAAGGTGTGCCCATCTGTCGTGCAAAATGAAATTGATATATATTGTGTGTCAGTAGAAGATGACAAATGTATTTGAATATGAATTTGCTCGACACATGGGCTGTATGTTTTCTGAAAGGTAAACCTCCTGAATTTATGAATTTTTTTCATTGATTTTGACATTTTTGCAATTCTATGCCAACTTCACGCTCCTGTCATATAACACAAAGCAATTTTTTTATCCAATTAAGGTATTCAATGTAAAATGACCATATTTCATATCTAATAAATGGATGGTGGAATATTTGTGATCATGGTATCATTTTGAAGGGTTCATCAAATAAAAATAACCCACGGTAGGAATTTTCTAAATTTTGTTTACTGCTTGATATATTTCACCTAGAATTTAACATTGAAGTATATGGGAAAAGCATCTTTTATTACAATATTTTAAAAACAAATTATATATTCATACTAATCTCTTGGTAGAAAGTTACATACACTTTCTTTTTATGAAAATATGAAATAAAATTAATCATTGAGCACACACATTTTTAGAAAATTAGATTTTTCTTATTTTTACAAAGGGCAGACAACTCTTCCAAAAAGTCTTAAGTGCAAAAAGGTCAGCTTCTAATCATTTACCAGTCATGTGAATTTCATCTGCTTCACTTCCATCATTATTTAACAATAAAGTTTTATGTTGATCTAAATCCTTCAAAATTGTTCATTATCCTTTCATTATACATGGAATACCTTAAAGGTATTTTGGGGTTTACTTATACCTTCCTTATATGAATGCCAGATTTTGGGACTCCTACTGAATCCATCCATTTTCTGGGCCAGATGACTAGAAGCTGTACCTGCTTCTTTAGTAGCCCACATGGCTACCGAAGTGCCTAAAGTTATCTGCAACCCTGCTGAACCCCTGTATGCATGTATATGTGTGTGTCTATCTTATTATTACAATACTCTTTCATTGTTGCTCCTTTTGCATGGAACTCAATTTCTCAGGATCTTTCTTTTTATGAAAATCATTTTGTGCAAAATACTCTCAGAGGGCTTCTGATATATTTAGATCTTTGAAATTTTTAGTGTATGATGTGGATATGTGCGTATGTTACGACAATGAATTTCCTGAGTTTCAGAGGATGTGATATTTACATGTAATACTACTATATTTTTCATAAAGGGAGATCTATGGGTTAAGTGTGTGTTAATTTTCATTTGATTGTCAAATTTATCCTTATATTTCTCAAATAAAATGAGCTTCAACAGGAAATCGGGGAGACAAATAACCTTTCAATTCTAAAATTTCACATTTTTATTTAGAATTAGCATCCTATTTTATTCTGTTGCAGCATTGTCGATTTGAATTTGGTAGCTATACCAAGAGTCTAGTGGAGATCAATGAGGATCTTTCAAGTATTTTTATTTTGGATAATTCACCAATAGCTTACAAGTATTTTGAAGGTATGTACATGTACTTGCGGTTTTAGTTTATTGATACTTGTATTCCCTTTTCTTTTTTAATGAGACAGTAAACCAACTTTTGCATCCAATTTTCACTAGGTTCACAAGAACCTCGTCGTCATGAATATTTCTTGCCGCAAACCAGTTCTGTATGTCTCTTGTACACTTAAGATAATGTTGGTCACGAAAATTAGTTGCCTTGAACCAGTTCATCACTGGAAAATCGCAAAAAAAGGTCATGGTGAGTAAAAATTGGTTTACAGTACTAGTGTTTCCTACAAATGTACTTCTAACTATGCTATCATAAGGAACAAGTCTGGAAGTTATCTTTGAGTTCATCTGTCTGTCAACACTTATTTTTGTGATATGATACTTTGAAGAATTTTTAACAAGTGGACTTCATGTTCAGTATGTCACTGGACAGTAGTCGGAGAAGGATATCTGTTAATTCAAAGGTCAAGGTTACAAGAGAATGACTGTAAGACACAACGGTAGTTGGAGAAGGATATCTGTTAATTCAAAGGTCAAGGTTACAAGAGAATGACTGTAAGACACAACGGTAGTTGGAGAAGGATATTTGTTAATTCAAAGGTCAAGGTTACAAGAGAATGACTGTAAGACACAACGGTAGTCAGAGAAAGATATTTGTTAATTCAAAGGTCAAGGTTACAAGAGAATGACTGTAAGACACAACGGTAGTTGGAGAAGGATATTTGTTAATTCAAAGGTCAAGGTTACAAGAGAATGACTGTAAGACACAACGGTAGTCAGAGAAGGATATTTGTTAATTCAAAGGTCAAGGTTACAAGAGAATGACTGTAAGACACAACGGTAGTCAGAGAAGGATATTTGTTAATTCAGAGGTCAAGGTTACAAGAGAATGACTGTAAGACCCATAAACTCCAGTGCTGTTCAAGCAGAAATTGCATACTTGATACAAAGATAAAGTTTTTAAAAAGTGACATCACCAGGTCAAGGTCACAGTGGTGCTTACAATAGGCATGAACTTGTAATGGTGCCTTGGATATCATTGTAAATTTTCTAGTTTCTCCTTGAATTTTTCAAAAGATTGATGAAAAATTTAGCAATACATAGTTCATGAGTATATGAATTCAAAAAGTTTTTCAAGCATGAAATATTTCGTAATTGTCTGTTTCAGATAATGCAATACCAATAAAGTCGTGGTTTAGTGATGCGACTGACACCTCGCTTCTGTGTTTACTACCAATGCTGGATGCACTAAGATTCTGTAATGATGTGAGATCTGTCCTTAGTCGGAACATCCACAAAAGTTACAACATCATGTTGGACTGACAGAGGTCATTTACATATGTCAATGTGTGATTGTGTATAGACGTCACCCAGCAGCAAGTGCATGATAGCAGTGCAGAGTACTTAACCAGCCTGTGACAAAATGGAGAATGCATGACAGAAAGTAGGCAGAAGTCTGGTGTATGAATGTGGACTATCCCAGCCACTGCTTAATTGCTGACAGAGTTTAACCTTTACAAAAGAAAACAGATTCCTCCTTCCGATTCTAGACCAACCAACCCCCCAAAAAATTTGGTCACATTCCATTTTGTTTGGAATACACTATGTGGATTGAAATCATGTAATTGATTTTTTTTCTTCTCTTTTTTTTTTTCAAATGTGTTACTCAAAACTCTCAAGTTTGGGTTGCCTGAAGCTAGTCTTTCTTCTGTTGAATAGAAAAATCTGTTGTGCATATTGATTAATTTTACATGTAAGTAATACCATACAGAAAGCAGTCATTGAAACATTTGTAATATGCCTGTTGTTTACATACAATGATAGTTCTTTTTCATTTTCCCATGAAATGTGTGAATGTAAGGTCTGTCTGTCTCTGATTCGGGTCATTGTAAAAGGTATTTGGTGCAATGATTTTGTGATGTGTTTGTACCATGGAGAAATATTATGTTTAATGGCAGCTGCAATGCATCAGGACATAATAATTATTCCTTAAACCAAATAGATTTAGTTGCTCTCAGCCTAACCTTTCTTTTTTACTCCTCATAAACTTAGTCCAAGTACTATTCTGATGTTTATATTTTGAATTCTTTTATGATATGACTGCAAAATATGGCATTAACCAATTGTAAAGAAATTATTTGTCAACCAGTTTTTGGCCTGATTATCAACAGTTACTCCGAATATTATGATGTTTTGTTTTTTTATTTTTATTTTTTTTTTTTTTAGAATTGTCTTTTGTTGGGTTGTGCGCTCCTTTCTGTAGAAACCTGAATAAAATATGATTTTCTTTAGATAACTTTTATGAAGTACAATATGTAGATAGGACAAAATCATATTATTTATATTAGCTGTTGTCATATCAAAATCAACCTCTCCATTGTTTTCATGTCATTGTCATCACAAACAACAGAACAGTTCAATGTTTGAAAACACTTACACATTCTTATATAAGTACTTGGCACTTTAAATTTTTAAAGTTAAAAAAAATTTGAAAAGGCACATCCAATACTGTAAACAAGCAAATACCTAGTATATACATTCTTATTGGATATCCAGAGTTCACATAGTGAGTTCATTTATGGTTTTATAATATTGTTGAACCACTGACCGTGGTAATGAGCTTTTTAAATTACATTGTACTGATTATATTCATGTAATATCTGATTGATGAAGGAGTTTTTTCACTCTTAAACTAGCCATTGCAGTAAACCAAGTTTAAATGTGATACTGCCCTGTGCTGTGATCTTAGAAGAAAAGGACTTGAAAAGTCTATATATTTGTTGTTGATCATTGTTTATGCACATGTAGATTGCTGTAGAAACTGGCATTGACACAAGGCTGTGATGATTCAGCTCTACTGTGTATACATAGTTTATTCTAAGTATTCTGCCAAATTCCAAGGGACGGTTATAGCGTTTGAATAAGTTAAATTGCTATTAGATTTAGTCTCATACCGCATGTATATTTTGATAATGTACATTGGCAGATTGTTAATGCTAGGTGTAGTGGTACTTTGGATAGACTGTAAATGTTATTGATATGTAAATTTAAATAAGACTTTTAAACCATTGAATCGACTTTAATATTTGGTTATACATGTTTGGTTTTACTATGTTTCAGTGTATTTATCAACACTGGTGAAGTTGTGACTCAGAATGTATTACCTCATGTCATCATCATTTCAAATATGTGTAGTAATGTGTGATTGAAAAACAAGTTGTGTGAATGTGAATTTGTTATTTCTCCGATTACCTGAAGAGAGAAAAAATCAAGTATTTCTTTTCAGATGAAGTAGACACTTCAGATTATGGCATGTAGCAAGAAATATGCAATCTGATTGGGCTATATCTATAAAGCTGTGAGTTCACTACAGTCCATAGAATAAGTTTGTTTACCCCCAGCTTATTTTGCATGCAAATTCGATTGATTGCGAAATCACTCTGCAGCTGCATGTAGACCATTCAATTTTGTAAAAATGAATAGACGAAAAATTTTGATTTGTTGGTATGGTTTAAGCAGATACTGCATGAGAATACAGTCATGAATTCCAAGGATACACACAACATTTCCCCAGTTTACATCATAAATTCATGGCAATACATAGAAGTTTTGAGGATGGTCATTATCATGGTTGACTTCCTTAGAGACAAATATATCTTGTCCTTTTGAATATTATTGTCTGGCTCAAGAAGCTGCATACTGAGGAATCATTTAAATTCATGGGGGCCAATTTTTTGTGGATTACCAAGATTTTACAGTTTTGTGGGGTATCCACAAAAATTGAGCCTTTACAAAATTTAATGATGACAATTTCCAGCTCTTTAGTGAAAAAAAAAGTGTCCAGTGACTGTATGCTAAACTGTATTGCAGTAAGTGGGTTAAATTTTAATGATGTTATTTTAAATACCCTCCACTTTACATCTCTAACAGTTTTCTCTGGCATAATTGTGATACTATACGTTGAATTTAAAAGTTGTTGGTCAAAATTACCTCTGATATTATCTCTAATCAGAATGGTTTGTTTGATTGTTTTAAATTTATGGGGGTTTTTTGTACAAGTATTATTTTTAAAGGCTATCATAGTACTGCTACTATGTTTTTAGAAAAGAATTAAGCCATGCAGCCCTTCAATGTAGCTTTAGAGAGGTAAATTTACAGTGAGAAAATGTCATTAAAGTTTGTATTCAGTATACATAAATCTTTTCTTTTTTCAAAAAAAGTTAATTGCATTTGAACTTAGAACTTTTGCAATAGAGTTTGATGAAGTTCAACAGTTTGCAGAAATTTAAACCTTCTTTAATACAATTTCGTAAAAAGCAATAAATGATGCACATGTTTCACCTAGACCGCCTCATTTATCTTCTTGCATTGCACATTCTGAAGTTTTTCTCCAAGATATTTTGGAGGAATTGTTTTATTGATGGACTTCATAAATTGTGACATCGGGTAAAAAGATTTTTCTTGCATTTATTGAAGATGCATTCACTCCATGTGTTCTGTCATAGTCATGTATTCATTTTTTTCATGTATTCATTTTTCCTATTAGTTGCTTTAAATCAAATTCTTTTGTAACATAATGAATGTGTTATATAATTGATTTCTACGTGAAATAAAATAAAAAACATGTTGTGTTTCATATGGATGCGAAATTAGATTTAAATGTGTAAAAAGGCCTTTCTTTGACAGATCGTTTTATATTGTTACACTATGTGGCAAACAATAGTTATAAATGTTGTGCAAGTTTTTCATTGTCAGGAGGAGTTACTTCCCTTATAAAAATAATGTAGAGATATAGTGAGTTAGTTACCAAGAAATTATGTTAAAATACAATAAAAAAGCTGGACACTGGCAAAATAATACCGTATTACAGTGTTATTCTTTTGAATTATTGGTTTAGAAACAAATAATGAAAAGACTACTAGAAATAATATGTGTTATTTTTCTTCTGAATTGCATTATGTTTGGGTTAAAGTTACTCCAGCAAGTTAGGGACTTTGTTAACATCCCTTATAATACATTGCGCCAAGTCAAAAGATATCTTGCCGTGGACCTCTAGCATGCTGGAGACTATGGTATCACAGAGCTCGGGGCCCAAAACAGGCTTGGTCCCTGTGGGTTGAAGTATATACATGAAGATGTACCCCTCAGTTTTACAGGAGTGATGGGGACTGCACAGTATGCACATTATTCAGTAAAAATGGTGTAATGCTATTTATCCTCTGAGAAGGACATGCACTGTGTGTGCGAGTAAATGTTAAGCAGCAATGTTTGTTCATTATTGAAGTGTGAATTAGCCTTTTTCCTTCATAGAAACCCTAAAATGCAGGAGCTTGTACCCCCGACATGACTTATTTTTAGCCGAGTTGTAACGAAGTTGAAATCGGCTATTGGTTTGGTGATGTTGGCGGTTGGGCGTCAACAATTGGTTTCCGGATGATAACTCGAAAAGTTTACAATCTAATCAAATGAAACTTTGATATATTGTTGAGTACCAGGTAAAGAAGACCCCTATTGATTTTGGAGGAAAATGGTCAAAGGTCAAGGTCACAGTGACCGAAAATAGAATGAAAAATTTGGTTTCCAGATGATAACTTAGAAAGTTTAAATCCGAATCAAATGATACTTAAAGATATTGTATGTACCAGGTAAGGAAGACCACTATTGATTTTGGAGAAAATGGGTCAAAGGTCAAGGTCACAGTGACCAAAAATAGATTTAAAATTCCAAAAAAATAATTGGTTTCCGGAGGATAACTCGAAATTTTTTAATTTGAATTAAATGAAACTTGGATATATTGTTGGATACCAGCATAACAAGGCCCCTATTGATTTTGGAGAATAAAGGTCAAGGTCACAGTGACCGAAAATAGATTGAAAACTTCAGACAAATATGGTTTCTGGACGGTAACTCGAAAAGTTTAAAACTGAAATTAGTTCTTCACAATTATAAATATGCCACATCATTCCTGACTTTACAATGTATCCCATGCAACTCGGCTTATGCACCCCTGGGTGCATATATTGATTTTTTTTTCGATGCGTCCACGCTCCCAACAAAATGTTGGTATAGCTGAGTGGACTGAAACCGATGCTGATACTCCCGGTAATTAGGATTTCTATGCAGGAATGCTAGCTACAGAAACTGAATATCCCAATTTGTGTGTGTGTATTCATTCAATACATGGTGAAACTTCGGTCAACAATGCATGTGACAAACTGATGGCCATGGCTAAACAGCGGTTTTCGTGGCCTCGGTCTGGATCTAAGAACTGATCACTAAAACCCAGGA
Organism: Ostrea edulis; assembly: GCF_947568905.1. Classification (NCBI taxonomy): domain Eukaryota; kingdom Metazoa; phylum Mollusca; class Bivalvia; order Ostreida; family Ostreidae; genus Ostrea; species Ostrea edulis. The sequence continues at coordinate 18,970,647 of NC_079164.1, read as the reverse complement.
GCTTTTTGCCTTCACCACGACTTTGTTCTGGATCGGCTTAAAGATGGACCACGGACACCTTTCATTTTTATACATGCATATGGATGTTATGTTGAAGTAAAAGGATATCTAAAATTGATTTAGAGCGCTCTCTGTGTAACAGGAAATTCTGTTGGTGATTTTATTACGTCACGGATATACACAGAAACATTTTTAGAATGTAACAGTACAACACATTTTATGTACTGGATCCAGGTGATGCATCGGTCATTTAGATTATCCCAGTAACATCTGGTATCTACCTGTACAACTAGTATCTACCTGTACTACTAGTATCTACCTGTACAACTAGTATCTACAACTAGTATCTACATGTACAACTAGTATCTACATATACAACTAGTATCTACCTGTACAACTAGTATCTACATATACAACTAGTATCTACATATACAACTAGTATCTACCTGTACAACTAGTATCTACATGTACAACTAGTATCTACATATACAACTAGTATCTACCTGTACAACTAGTATCTACATGTACAACTAGTATCTACATGTACAACTAGTATCTACCTGTACAACTAGTATCTACCTGTACAACTAGTATCTACATATACAACTAGTATCTACCTGTACAACTAGTATCTACATGTACAACTAGTATCTACCTGTACAACTAGTATCTACATATACAACTAGTATCTACCTGTACAACTAGTATCTACATGTACAACTAGTATCTACATGTACAACTAGTATCTACCTGTACAACTAGTATCTACATGTACAACTAGTATCTACCTGTACAACTAGTATCTACATATACAACTAGTATCTACCTGTACAACTAGTATCTACCTGTACAACTAGTATCTACATGTACAACTAGTATCTACATATACAACTAGTATCTACATGTACAACTAGTATCTACCTGTACAACTAGTATCTACCTGTACAACTAGTATCTACCTGTACAACTAGTATCTACATGTACAACTAGTATCTACATGTACAACTAGTATCTACCTGTACAACTAGTATCTACATATACAACTAGTATCTACCTGTACAACTAGTATCTACCTGTACAACTAGTATCTACCTGTACAACTAGTATCTACATGTACAACTAGTATCTACATGTACAACTAGTATCTACATGTACAACTAGTATCTACATATACAACTAGTATCTACCTGTACAACTAGTATCTACATGCACAACTAGTATCTACATGTACAACTAGTATCTACATGTACAACTAGTATCTACATGTACAACTAGTATCTACATATACAACTAGTATCTACCTGTACAACTAGTATCTACATGTACAACTAGTATCTACATGTACAACTAGTATCTACATGTACAACTAGTATCTACATATACAACTAGTATCTACATATACAACTAGTATCTACATATACAACTAGTATCTACCTGTACAACTAGTATCTACATGTACAACTAGTATCTACATGTACAACTAGTATCTACATGTACAACTAGTATCTACATATACAACTAGTATCTACATGTACAACTAGTATCTACATGTTGGTGATGAACTTAATTAACCGACGCTCACCAGGTTCTGATGGGAGACTAGGAACTTCATTAACATACGCTCATCAGACTCTGATGGGAGACTAGGAACTTCAATAACATATGCTCACCAGGTTCTGATGGGAGACTAGGAACTTCATTAACATACGCTCATCAGACTCTGATGGGAGACTAGGAACTTCAATAACATATGCTCACCAGGTTCTGATGGGAGACTAGGAACTTCATTAACATACGCTCACCAGGTTCTGATGGGATACTAGGAACTTCATTCAGACTCTGATGGGAGACTAGGAACTTCATTAACATACGTTCATCAGGCTCTGATGGGAGACTAGGAACTTCATTAACATACGCTCACCAGGTTCTGATGGGAGACTAGGAACTTCATTAACATACGCTCATCAGGCTCTGATGGGAGACTAGGAACTTCATTAACATACGCTCACCAGGTTCTGATGGGATACTAGGAACTTCATTAACATACGCTCACCAGGTTCTGATGGGAGACTAGGAACTTCATTAACATACGCTCACCAGGTTCTGATGGGAGACTAGGAACTTCATTAACATACGCTCATCAGGCTCTGATGGGAGACTAGGAACTTCATTAACACACGCTCATCAGGCTCTGATGGGAGACTAGGAACTTCATTAACATACGCTCACCAGGTTCTGATGGGAGACTAGGAACTTCATTAACATACGCTCACCAGGTTCTGATGGGAGACTAGGAACTTCATTAACATACGCTCATCAGGCTCTGATGGGAGACTAGGAACTTCATTAACATACGCTCACCAGGTTCTGATGGGAGACTAGGAACTTCATTAACATACACTCACCAGGTTCTGATGGGAGACTAGGAACTTCATTAACATACGCTCATCAGGCTCTGATGGGAGACTAGGATTGGGGCCTACAGTCTACTCCACTTACATGTGCAGTGTATATTAAAGTTGATGATATTGAACTATATCTGTTATATTGAAGTAAAAATAAATCCCCAGTTATATTAACTGTATAGTTCAACATCGGTTATATTGAATTTTGGATATGATGAAGAATTTCAATGTATCTGGGATAGACTGTACGTACTGCAAGGATCGAGAGAGCAATTGAATCGGGGATGAATCCCGAGCTTTGTCGTTTGGAATGAGAGTTGATCAGAGGTGTGAACTGGAAAGATGATAAGCGCGGAGTTACAGCGGGAAGCTATCAAAAAGAAACAGTCACTACCGATGTCTTGTGTAGGTTCTGCACGGGAACGAGAATCGAACCCGGGACATCCGGGTGCGTAGCGAGCACTCTTAATATAACCACTAGGCCATGGTGATCGTAGCGCCTACACAGTGATAACATGCATCAACCCATACAGTGCGTCCAATAGACCTAGGTCCATATATGTATCTAGCCTAGTAGCTTGATTAGATGCCATGATCTTGAACTCAGTCCAATACAATGTCATATTAGATCTGCTTGTAAGATTGAGCGATACTGGAGTATTTTGAACAACTCAATGCCGAGTTTGCTGCGGTCCATTAAGATGCATTGATTGTTTCGTCCCGTTTTGAATTCGCCCCTAAACAATTACTGCTGAATTAGAGTACCGAATTAATAAAGATAAAAACAATTACTGCTGAATTAGAGTACCGAATTAATAAAGATAAAAACAATTACTGCTGAATTAGAGTACCCAATTAATAAAGATAAAAACAATTACTGCTGAATTAGAGTACCGAATTAATAAAGATAAAAACAATTACTGCTGAATTAGAGTACCCAATTAATAAAGATAAAAACAATTACTGCTGAATTAGAGTACCCAATTAATAAAGATAAAAACAATTACTGCTGAATTAGAGTACCCAATTAATAAAGATAAAAACAATTACTGCTGAATTAGAGTACCCAATTAATAAAGATAAAAACAATTACTGCTGAATTAGAGTACCCAATTAATAAAGATAAAAACAATTACTGCTGAATTAGAGTACCCAATTAATAAAGATAAAAACAATTACTGCTGAATTAGAGTACCGAATTAATAAAGATACGTCCAGTTTGGATTTCGTCCATTCGGGATGAGGGCAAAAATAAAACTGGCTAAATTTTCCGGACAATAGGATAACCATTTCTTTTTTAAAATCCCAGAACATTCAGCACCTATGAATAACTTGTTCTTTGAAATTTCACAACATTTATAACACACATACACACACACACACACACACAAACACACTTTTGAAAAATACGTCATATACTTGAGAAGGTTGCTTGCTTGAAATTGACCCACTGCAGAACAGGATTATGTGCATCAATAATAATAGGTTTCAGCAACATTTGCAGCCAAGAATGGCATATATTGAAAATTCACACATGTAAATCATGTATTTTCCTCAGAAATCAGGCCTGGATTTCTCGATACAATTTCAAACTTAAGTTTGAGTTTTCTTTTATTCGAGCAGTCAAAATTTGAGTATAATCTCAGACTTTGTTTGGACTCAGTCAGACTCAGTCCAAGTTTGGACTTAAGTTTAGACTTAAGTCCAAGTTTGGACTTAAGTTTAATTCGAGAAATCCAGCCCTGGAGAAACGTATATCAATTTTTAAGTCGGAACTGTGAAGGGCTTATATTATGACAAATGAATACAGGTCTTGAGGGCACTCAGTAAGGGAGACCACTGGAAATCCTCTATCTGAGGGGAACGGGAGGGTTGTATGACTAGATATCCTAACTGTCTGCACCCTGGAATCAAAAGCATGATTGAATTCTGGCACCTTCATGTCCAGCACTCTGAACAAGTTCTACTATATCCTAATCAATGGACTTCTAGAGCATGGACATACAGTATTGAAGATAAACTTATCATACACTGTGAAAAATGATAAATCCCAACTACATAAATGAAATCTCTCTCTCTCTCTCTCTCTCTCTCTCTCTCTCTCTCTCTCTCTCTCTCTCTCTCTCTCTCATTTCAAATCACAAACTCATTCAACACCTAGCTTATTATTCATAAATCATAGGTCAACAATATGTTTTATGGACATACCATTGAAACACTAGGACATGGTCAGTTTGTCACAGTAAACAGGCTGTGGTTTGTTGTAGTGCACTTCTGGCATTCTGTACCACTAAAGCACACTGGTTGCACTTCTGGCATTCTGTACCACTAAAGGCACACTGATTGCACTTCTGGCATTCTGTACCACTAAAGGCACACTGATTGCACTTCTGGCATTCTGTACCACTAAAGGCACACTGATTGCACTTCTGGCATTCTGTACCACTAAAGGCACACTGATTGCACTTCTGGCATTCTGTACCACTAAAGGCACACTGATTGCCGCTAGCAGCATCAGCTGCACCGTTCTTTCAAACAGCTCTGACACAGAGATTTCTTTGCCGCAAACTTGCGGCACATTTGTAGAAAACTTTTGCATTTTGATAAGGGTACCTCATTGTGTCGCCTGCGTTACACGCAGTGGCGACATATAGGGATCACTATCCGTCGTCTGGCGTCGTCGTCTGGCGTCGTCGTCACAAAAAATTTCTGTCACAGTTTTCTCAAGAACCACATGGGGCAACTCCCTGATATTTGGCACAGAGCATCAGTGTAGCCAACTGTATTGTGTAAGACATTTTCGAATCTGTCGCTTATCAACTTCCTGTTTGACGGGACTTAGAATTTTTTACAGCAAAAAAATTTCTGTCACAGTTTTCTCCAGAACCACATGGGGCAACTCCCTGATATTTGGCACAGAGCATCAGTGTGGCCAACTGTATTGTGTAAGACATTTTCGAATCTGTCGCTTATCAACTTCCTGTTTGCCGGGACTTAGAATTTTTTACAGCAAAACATTTTTTTGCTGAAGATTTTATTTTATGATTAACTGAAGGACAGTATTTTTATGTACAAAAGGACAGTATTTGTAATTCCCATACTGAAGGACAGTATATGTGATTTCAGAACAGCACTAATTATGATTTTTCTTGAGAAACAGTAAATTGGATATATAAAAAGACAACAAGACTAAGCAGTAAACCCAACAGATAATTACTTATGGTTATTACCATTGTCTTGAAGAGTACAGTAACAGGTTGATACATATTTTCAAACATATGTTTTCATTCAGTCTACATTTAATAAATTCTTAATTTCAAACAGATTCTCCCACAAATTCCATTGCATAATAATGTCTCATCTTTCAATTTCAATTAAGTTATCGTTAAAGAATGTTTAGTAATTCTCAAAACCTTTAAAAGGAGTATTAAACTGACAAAAACCATTTGAATAATTTACTTTTCCAACATTATACGTGATATATTACATATAGAATGAACTAGCAGGCGACACATGTCTTCCGGGGAAGACTTAATACTGGTTGTCACTTCTTTTCTTTTTTTTCTTTTTTTTCTTCTTTTTTTTTTTTTGTCATTTCAAAAGTTATCTTTCCTTGTACAACGTAGAACAGTTTCAGTTTTGGCTCCTACACCAGTTTTGACCGGTTTTCCAGGGCTGTGTTCAAGATTGCAGCGGTAACATAGAGCTAGAAAGAGCTACAAAGTTGAACGAACATCTATCTAGCCTAGCCCTACGCAGGAATAACATGCGTTAATTCATATGTAGTGTAGTGTATCCAATATACATTTTGTACAAGTATAGATAGCTAGTCTAGCAGCTAGCCCTGAAGTCTATGGAGTAGCTAGCTACACTATTAAATGTTACAGTATACACTACATCACTAAATGTTACAGTATACACTACATCACTAAATGTTACAGTATACACTACATCACTAAATGTTACAGTATACACTACATCACTAAATGATACAGTATACACTACATCACTAAATGATACAGTATACACTACATCACTAAATGTTACAGTATACACTACACTACATCACTAAATGTTACAGTATACACTACATCACTAAATGTTACAGTATACACTACATCACTAAATGTTACAGTATACACTACATCACTAAATGATACAGTATACACTACACTACATCACTAAATGTTACAGTATACATTACATCACTAAACGTTACAGTATACACTACATCACTAAATGTTACAGTATACACTACATCACTAAATGTTACAGTATACACTACACTACATCACTAAATGTTACAGTATACACTACACTACATCACTAAATGATACAGTATACACTACATCACTAAATGTTACAGTATACACTACATCACTAAATGTTACAGTATACACTACATCACTAAATGATACAGTATACACTACATCACTAAATGTTACAGTATACACTACATCACTAAATGATACAGTATACACTACATCACTAAATGATACAGTATACACTACATCACTAAATGTTACAGTATACACTACACTACATCACTAAATGATACAGTATACACTACATCACTAAATGTTACAGTATACACTACATCACTAAATGTTACAGTATACACTACATCACTAAATGTTACAGTATACACTACATCACTAAATGATACAGTATACACTACATCACTAAATGATACAGTATACACTACATCACTAAATGTTACAGTATACACTACATCACTAAATATTACAGTATACACTACATCACTAAATGATACAGTATACACTACATCACTAAATGTTACAGTATACACTACACTACATCACTAAATGATACAGTATACACTACATCACTAAACGTTACAGTATACACTACGTACACTACATCACTAAATGATACAGTATACACTACATCACTAAATGTTACAGTATACACTACATCACTAAATGATACAGTATACACTACATCACTAAATGTTACAGTATACACTACATCACTAAATGTTACAGTATACACTACATCACTAAATGATACAGTATACACTACATCACTAAATGTTACAGTATACACTACATCACTAAATGTTACAGTATACACTACATCACTAAATGTTACAGTATACACTACATCACTAAATGTTACAGTATACACTACATCACTAAATGTTACAGTATACACTACACTACATCACTAAATGTTACTATATACACTACATCACTAAATGATACAGTATACACTACATCACTAAATGTTACAGTATACACTACATCACTAAATGATACAGTATACACTACACTACATCACTAAATGTTACAGTATACACTACATCACTAAATGTTACAGTATACACTACATCACTAAATGTTACAGTATACACTACATCACTAAATGATACAGTATACACTACATCACTAAATGTTACAGTATACACTACATCACTAAATGTTACAGTATACACTACATCACTAAATGTTACAGTATACACTACATCACTAAATGATACAGTATACACTACATCACTAAATGTTACAGTATACACTACATCACTAAATGTTACAGTATACACTACACTACATCACTAAATGTTACAGTATACACTACACTACATCACTAAATGTTACAGTATACACTACACTACATCACTAAATGTTACAGTATACACTACATCACTAAATGTTACAGTATACACTACATCACTAAATGTTACAGTATACACTACATCACTAAATGTTACAGTATACACTACATCACTAAATGATACAGTATACACTACATCACTAAGTGTTACAGTATACACTACACTACATCACTAAATGTTACTATATACACTACATCACTAAATGTTACAGTATACACTACATCACTAAATGTTACAGTATACACTACATCACTAAATGTTACAGTATACACTACATCACTAAATGTTACAGTATACACTACATCACTAAATGTTACAGTATACACTACACTACATCACTAAATGATACAGTATACACTACATCCCTCATCATATCATAATCAATCCAGATTTATACCTTGGGGATCCGGGTTAGAATTGGTCCCCAGTACCCCCTACTTGCCGTAAGAGGCGACTAAAATGGGCGGTCCTTCGGATGAGACCGCAAAAACTGAGGTCCCGTGTCACAGCAGGTGTGGCACGATAAAGATTCCTCCCTGCTCAATGGCCATAAGCGCCGAGCATAGGTCTAAATTTTGCAGTTCTTTACCGCCAGTGGTGACGTCTCCATATAAGCGAAATATTCTCGAGAGCGACGTTAAACAATATTCAATTAATCAATCCAGGTTTTGAAGAACATAGGATAGAGTCCTTTTTACAGAATTTGAAATTTTGAATTGCATCCCAACCTAATCTCAAGTATGGATTTTTGTCTTCAGTGTTCACCTTGACAAAAACCACTTAGATTCAGTTAACACAGGAGAGCTTCTATACGCCATCAATAGTTTTATTATTGTTAAGTTATGTTTAACAACTGTAAACTAGAGTTCATATCTGTTAATCATAGAAACAGATTAGAATTTTGGCTAACTATATATCAAAATTGAATACTATAATTAACAGATGGTAAACAAACTTTGCCTGATAATTACATGCAGTTTCACGTCTTTTTGTGTGAAACGAGATACTGTAAATCGTAAACTGAGAACTATAATTAATAGCGAGTGAAGCTCGCGTCCTCTGAACTCGCTCCAATGATTACACATTTGAGTCACGTGATTCGCTCGTCATCAGCTGAAAAATTATGAGGCCTACCCAAAGTGTTCTGGAATAATCCTGAAATAAAATGGACTTTTCAAAACCGCGGAAAATGTTTGCGTTGTCGTAACGAACAAAGCTGGTGCGTGTAGCATGGTCATCAACGGACATTAATTACATACTGAGGCAGTTTTGAAAGGAAGGGAAATTCTGCCTTCCTTCTGAAGTGCCGTTTGCGTATTTCGTATTGACTCCCGCTGTTGGACCCTCTCAATTATGATTTACAAGTATTAATTATAGTTAGAGAACAAGGTACGATTGTGTACATAAAAGGCCCCAAAGATTTCTCTGTTTTAAATGTTTCTTAAATTAAGCTTGATCTGTGTTTCAAGTAAGTTTTAAAATGTATGCCAAGTATAACATCTCAACTTATTATTACGTCATGAATAAGACTTTTCCCCGACTTTTTTCAAGAAGAGCTTGACAATTGTTAAATTTCATCCAGATTATTGCTTAGGAAAAGGTGTTCCCATCCGTCGACCAAAATGAAATTAATATATATTGTGTATCAATAGAAGATAGAACATGTATTTGAATATGAAATTGTTCGACGCATGGGCTGTGTGCTTTCTGAAAGGAAACCCCCCTGAATTTATTAATTTTCTCATTGCTTTTGGCAGGTTTGGGATTACTGATATCGTCCATTTTCCGGGCCAGATGACCGTAGAAACTGGACCTGCTTCTTTAAACTATTGATTACAGGGGGAAATCACATATAACAACATTAATTAAGTGTTAATTATAGAATTTATCTCTCTAAACCTTAGTTGACGTATTAATAGATTTGGAGTTCAGTAATGTTTCCTAGTGGGAATTATAATTTACTATGAATTTAAGTAAAAGATAGTTTAACCCTTTCTCTACCGGCACATTTTAGAGGTTTTAAAAGACTAAATGACAATAGTTTTAAATCGATTTAAATCTGCATATATCACAATTTGGGGTAGACACATGACATGTAATTTTGTTAGGAATTCGACAGGGAACAATTTTTTTTATAAAGTTTTTCATGGTATCCCATGACCTCAAAAAGGTCTACGGGGTCAAAGGTCATGTAAGTGCACATTTTTGCAATCTTTTTTCTCTGAAATATATATATTAAGACCCCTCTCACTAGATTCGAGTCAAAAATAGGAAATTCTAAATGTATGATCTGATGTGTCTTTTAAAATACTACAAAAAATCACAATCAAATTCATAAATTTTATTGACAAGCGAATATTTTTGGTTGCTAAGTAACAACACTCAGTACAATTTTGACCATAATTTGCCTTTCTGCATCCATTCCGCACAATTTAAACATAATTACATTGCATGATGATTAGTAAATGTCACATTAATCTAAAAATATAATCTTTAAATAGATCTTAATCATTTTAAAGGTTTTTAACAAAGATAGTGATACAGTAAATGCAGTTTTAACTGTAGTTTGCAATTGATAATCTATGTCTTTCACATCTGCTTCATACCTAGATATTTTATTAAATATAGATGTTAAAACTCAATTCATGACAAAAGGAATAACTTCATCTTCCCCATCGTCAACTTCTCATATTTATGTAGTAATATTCCATTATCACCTGCATAAGGTGTTTATATCTCTCAACTGATTGGATACGCAAGAGCTCGTTCTGTGCATGATCAGTTGGTGTTACAGGGGTTTCAAAAGCCTCGTTTAAAGTCAGCATTTCGGAAATTTAATGGTCGTTATAACGATCTAGTTTGCCAATCCAGCCTGTCATTGGGTCAAATGCTGTCTGACGTGTTTCATACCAACTGTTAGGCCGTTCTTTACATACTGATTTTGACTACTGATTACTCCGTTTACTCTTATAAGCAATACAAAATACAAAGTTGGACAAACACGGACCCCTGGACACACTAGAGGTGGTTAGTAAATAGTAGGTGGGATCAGGTGCCTAGGAGGAGTAAACATCCCCTGTCGACCGATCACATCCGCCGTGAGCCCTATATCCTGATCAGGTAAACGGAGTTATCCATAATCAAAATCAGTGTGCCAAGAACGGCCTAACAATCGGTATGAAATACGTCAGACAGCATTTGACCCAACAATAGGTTGTATTGACGAACTAGATCGTTATAACGACCATAGAATTTGCGAAATACTGACTTCAGTCGAGATTGCTGAAACCCCTGTACCATTAACTTGTTTTTCAGTAGCTTGTCTCGATTTAAAAACTGACCATACGTAGAACAACTTCTTGTGTATCGAATCAGTTAAGAGACATAAACACTATATACAGGTGATAATGGAATATTGATGCACATAAATATGGGAAGTTGACGATGGACAAGCTGAAATCATCCCGTTTGTCATACAGCTGAGTTGTCAGTTTGCCGTTAATGTCTACTTTCAATAAAATATCTAAGTATGAAGCAGAAGTGGGCGACTCTTTGGCGTCTTTTATTTCAAGCTCACATGGATATATCGAATCGCCATATGAATGAAAGTTATTGTTAATAGACAAAACGTCGTCGATATATCTAAATGTCGAATTGAAGGCCACAGTAAGATATTTTTTCTTCTTACGTAGATGTTTTTGAATAAATTTTGCTTCATATGAATATAGAAACAGGTCAGCTAACAAACGAGCACAATTCGTGCTCATGGGAATAGCATATAGCATATGTCTAGTAAACTCTAGGTTACATACAATATATAAATCCAGTTTTATGATATACAAATCTGGTTGTTGTTTTATTTAAATGTGAAACCAGTATGCCATAAATATCAATCACAATTCTGTATCTAAAACACGGCATGGCTAGTACATGTATCAGCGTTGCGAATTCTAGAACAGGTTTTGCGAGACAACGCGCGTTTTTATTACTTGGATTCTTTCTTTTTCTGATAGCGATGTTCTGGTCATAACCTTCCTTTTGAGATAGCAATAGTGTTGATATCCGATATGTCATCAGACTTCTAAAAGAACAATTTGCATCGTCACTGTGTTTTTAATGAACGTTGATTTCTCGTGTTGTCTCACGCAGCGGTACAATGGTCTTAATTACTCTAAAGGGGAGGTTACTGTGTCATGGCCAGAAGCAAGCACTTAACAGACCACAACAAATTATAGCATTGTTTTAGGCTCGGAATCTGTGGTTATTAGATATGTTGATATTTCAGTCAAACACTCAGACAAACATTAAACTTTGACTAATGAATAATTCATGATCCAAATACTGTGCTTTTACAGTCTTCAAAAAAATGTAATTATCGTAAAACACCTGAACTCGGCAATAATATTTTGGAAATTCAAAAGTATATATGCATAAAAAATAAAATCAGACTGGAATTTGAGGGTGGGGTGTTAGTGGTCATCTACAACCACTGTGGGAAAATGAAGATGGTACTCATTCGGGTTTTGGAGATCCGCCTCTCCGATTTTTATTCTTAAATCTATAAAAATCGGGTTCGGAAAAACCAAAGACCTCCTACCCCGGGGCCTAAAATTTTCAGGGTAGAGTGTTTGCGGTCAACTACCACTACTGCGAACTGCAATCCAAAATTCAATTGCCCCTTTGCTATCGTTTCTATTTACGCTAGACTTTATTTGATTCACGCTGAATAATAAACATGTTCTACGGCTGGTGTCGGCGTGAGGATGTCGTTAATGTGGGAGGAAATTCACGTGTCCAAGCGTGCCTATTGTTGTTGGAGATGCCATACATGTAATCGCAGTGGATCCTTGACACAGTTATTGTTTTCCTAAACAATCGCAGTGGATCTTATTTTCAAATACATGAGTTCCGTAAATTGCGATATAGGGAGAGGGTGTCTCTAAAGTGCGAACGAAATGAAATATACCGAAACGAAACGAAACCTATCAAAACGAAACGAAACCTACCAAAACGAAACGAAACCTACCAAATAGAAAAAAACACGAATTATTTATAATTCATTGTGCGTCTATGGGTGCCACTCCCTTTTCCCGGCTTTGTCATTCTCTGACCCCCCCCCAATTCTCCCATCCATTGTGACAGTATAGTAAAAAAAAAAAAAATGTAATGAAAACGAATCATATACATGTAAATATCATATACTGAAAAATTCTTTGTTTTGAACATAAAAATATAAAGTCCGATTAACAGCAAATCCGATTTAAAATGGTTATGTTAAGGGGACATTGTTGAGAAAATTATTATATAATTTTTCAATATTGTTTCCGGGCGTTGGGGGTGGGGTGGGGTTGGAAACATATTCATTGGTGAGGTTCATAAAATCGTCATGTATGGTGGCAGCCAGTCAAACGTAATAAAATTTGAATTATTTTTCAAGTCTTTTGCATTCAGTATACTTGTTTTTACAACATACTGTTACAATCGGTGGCAGAAGGAAGGAAGTGGGGGGGGGGGGGGGGGGGGGGGGAGTAGAAAAATGACAAAGCCAGGAGGGGGTTGGTACCCACAGGCATTTGCTTAATATTTCTCATAATAAATTATGATGATTTTGAAATACATATGCATTTGTATGAAGTATATGAAACGGTGGATTCTGAGCATGACTTCCCGTTCTCTCTGTATTATCTGCTTTACTTGTTCATAAGCTCTTTCGTTTTACAAAATGTTGATCTCCTTCCAATATATCATTACATAAAATATTTTCCGTATCCACTCCGTTGTCCGTTTTAGCAACATACCAAATACATAGAGTTGTCTCTAGACTTACTGCATATCAATAATAATTTCTAACCAAATTGTAATCATATAATCAGTGGCGGATTTAAGGGGGCGCACCCGGCGCCCCCCCCCCCCCCCCTAAAGTTTCAAATTTAAGGTAAATCATGGTCTCTTGTTCAGAAAATAAAACCGATAAAAGAAGCAATATTTTTTCCACTCTCGGAGAAATAAAATGACAAGATCTTTTACTTTATTGAGTTACTTTCATCGGGAGAACTTCTTTTTTTTAAACCTTAAAATTTGTGTCATTTTTATAATTTCACATAATTAAAAATGACAGAAAACAGTAAAAATGACTACATAGGAGACTTATTTGAAGCCCTACAAAAATCTGTAAAATCCAGGAGCTTGCGGGGGCTTCGCCTTCTAGACCCACAGGCAATTGTATCGCTTGGGTTCAAATTACATGTGTTCTCTGTCATAGTCAATTCGAATCCAGGCGATATAAGTGACTGTGCCTGGACCCACTGGGGGCCTTAAGGCACCCCGACCCCTGCCTTATGAAGTTACGCCTCCTAACCTCAATTGCTGAATCTACCCAGATAATATGGTACTATATAATTTTTCCATAATTGAAAGTACTCTCACCTAAGCAGTTGAAGATAAAAAATAAGATGCTACACGTCTCCCAGCTTTTCAACTTTCTCAGACACCAGCTTCTTCAAACAATGTTTGATGTTAACCGATGGACCGCTTAAAAATGTATCAGTCAACCCCGAAAGACCACATAATAAATATATGGGATAACTTTCACAGGGACCACGAGATGCTCGTCCATACCATTTTTATTACAATTAACGAGTTCGGATATACAGTTTCGTTAGATTTCCTTTTGTTTCGTTTCGTTGGGTTTCGTTTCGTTTCGGTAGATTTTGTTTCGTTTCGTTTCGCACTTCACACCCTATAGGGAGATGCATGTAGTAACACAGTTCTATAAAGATTCTTTTTCTTTCTTTTTTTAAACAACAACAACATTGCACTTTAGCAGGTGCTGACGATTGAAAACCATTAAGGTACTCCTTGTACAAATGGGTAAAGATGGATGCATGATAAGTAGCCCACAATTTAATACACCTGTTCATTACTTTCGAACTCCTTTTATTTATAGTGTTGTCAACAAATTATTCATCTTCTGAGGGCCTCCAACATAGAGCTCTACAATATAGATACATTTATATTATTAATAATTATACAAAATTGTTGTAGTATAAAATTATTAAGATGAATGAACATTTAAATCCTGTCTAAATGTTTGATCAAATATTTGATGGTAATGAAAAATGGGCATGAGATGTTTTGCTCCAGAAAAACTTCATGTATTGTCCAACTTACATTATATAAATAAATTATTCTATTTCATCAGCATTTATAAAGACGTGGGTAATACCTATTCCAATTTTATAGCCTGGTGTTAACGCTGTAGTTTGGCATCCCTTTGTACTTTCTCAACTTGTGTGTCTTCCCATATGGGATACGGTTTACTAACAATTAAATTCCTCATGACCTTTCATGTATAAAAACCTTAATTGCTCCTTCAGTTAAAAATATTGTTTCTATAAGTGACATTATGAACACCATTTGTGGCCTCTGACCAGAATAACAAATTCGATGATACTTCTTCCCTTCGTCTAAGAAAATCTTACTGGTCAAAGTTTTGGTATTACTCGCGCAGTATTTCTCGCACCCATAGACTATATACGTAGCACCTTTACATAAGCTCAAGTAATTGAAGACATTTTCAATTATTTGAAAATATCATCAATTCAATTATTGTGCGCAATAATTGAATTGATGTGCGCATCAAATCAATTATTGCTCTCCTCGATTCAATGAATAAGATCATCAATTCAATAAATGGGAGCAATAATTGATTTGATGTGCGCATTAATTCAGTTGATGAGAGCAATAATTGATTTAATGCGCGGGTTAATTCAATTGATGTGAGCAATTTAGTTGATTTGATGCGCAGGATATCGGAACTAACAAATTGGAACTCTTCAGTAAATGAAGTTATGAAAATTATGCTTCACTTTGGCAACTCTTGTATACAAATGAGTGATGGCTAAAGACGATTCATTTCCAATACAAAAACATCTGTCTAAATTGAAGATTAATTTTCAGAATGTTGCAAGCCAATATCCTACTCAAACCTAGTATCAAAAACATGAGTGATTAAATCAAATTTCGGGTTTTTGATGTATTGTTTGATAGCGGTATACAACACAAAATTAATTCATAGTACCCAGTCAGCACCGTGTCTTTCCTCCTCCGTATGTAGATATTATCTCAGATCGTTAGATTTTTTAAGCCATTGTAACAACCGATTGTTATGCAATGATATTGTAAATAATCAGATTTTATGTATCAATATCCAGGCACGTAGTCAAGTAAGGGGTACCCCCCACCCCCAACCCCACACCCAAACACACAAACACTTTACTTAACATGCGACATACTTTTCTCGTTATCATCACCTAAAACATTCGTTCGATATACTTGCAAAGATCGATTTATTAGCTGGTCTTTTTTTATAGTAGCGGTACCGGTATATGTAGAGGAAAATGCAAGGTTGAACTGAACAGATCAATTGAACTCATGCAACTGAAGGACACCCCCCTCTAATCTAGACTGAGTTTCGGTTCGGCTGAATATTTAGACTGACGCCTTCACCGAATCTCGGAGCAGTCTTTCATAATTCATGTCTGAAAATTTGCTTTCAACTTCGGCCGGTTCTAGCAATTAATCTGCACTTAGGTGACACCGCTGTTCGCTTCAAATGAGTTAGTTAACTATCAAACCAAATCGGCATCACTATTAATGCTGTATTGCTTACCGTCTAAGTATGTAAATTCCATGAAATAAACTATCACTAGATTTTTCTTTTAAATAATGATTTCCATGGCGCAATATTTTATCTCCCGAAATTAAAGAGTTCCTATAGTTTGTTTTTTAAATGATTGATTGATTGATTGTATATTGTTTAATGTCTGTGTCGAGAATTTTTCACTCATAGGGAGACGTCACCATTGCCGGTGAAGGGCTGCAAAAAAAATTAGGCCTATGCTCGGTGCTTACAGCCTTTGAGCAGGGAGGGATCTTTATCGTGCCACATCTGCTGTGACACGGGGCCTCGGTTTTTGCGGTCTCATCCGAAGGACCGCCCCATTTAATCGCCTCTTATAACAAGCACTGAGCACAGAGGACCTATTCTAACCCGGATCCCTACGGGACGTTTTTTTTTTTAACTGTATATACGAGGGTATTGCTAGGTTTTGGGTTTTTTTAAATTAGCGATATACAAGTAGATATGTGGAGATCTATAACTTGATACAACAGTCTATAGGAACTCTTCAATTTTAGGAGATAAAATAGGATTTCCATACATAGACAGTAAGCAATGCAAACTTAATAGTGATAGAGAGTTAGTTTAACAGTCAAGTCACTTATTTGAAGCAAACAATAATGTCACCTAAGCGCACATTAATTGCTAGAACCGGCCGAAGCTGAAAGTATATTTCCAGACATGAATTATGGAGTACTGCTCCGAGACTCGGTAGAGGCGTCAGTCCAAATATTCAGCTGAGCTGAATCTCGATCCTCTCCATGATTTTGAAATTTAGGCAGAACATTTCTTGCAAACTAAAAATATTCAAGCATATATGAAGGCAACCCCCCACCCACCCCACCTTTCCTCTTCCATAAACGATGCTTAGTTCCTGAACTTACATAATATCTGATGCATGTACTTTATGTGTGCTACTGAAAAGTTGCCCAAGTTAACGCAGACAACGAGATCTCGTTGGACATACTAAATATTAAAACCACGACGGAATCGAAGACGAAATGATAGTTCCGATATTCCGTACTCATTGAACAATCGATGCACGCATATGGGAGGTGGAAAGGGTAAAAAAAAATACCATATAAGAGAAAATAAATTTCAACGACCATTAAAAACTTATCAAATGACATTAAATGCTTAATCAACGGACATTTTTGCAAGACAAATATACATATTTACATTTGCCAATACTAATGAAATATTGACATTCAATTTCGTATAACATGAAGATGGTCACGTAATCAGTCTTTTCTTGTGTATGAATACAATCACCGCTTCAAAACTCAAGTACTTTCACCTTTCTTCTTGCTTATACAATGTAGTGGGGAATTTAGAGGCCCTTCCTCCTTTTCGCCACAAAGAAATAGTGCGAGTAAAAGTCAAAATTGGCATCCAAATGGCTGAGTATTTTGGCTAATACCGAGCTTCGGAAGACCCGTCCGCAAAGCAAGGCTTTAAAGGAGTGTTACCTTTAAGAGAAAATGCAAAAATCAGCAAATGAATAAAGATAATCTCTACATACGTTCACTGAAAATTTTGTGATCCAAAACTGCAACTTCTGCAACATGGCGAATTCATACGATGACTTTGATATTGGAAGCGAAGAAATGGAGGCAGAGTTAGATCTATAGAACTTTCTGATGATAACCTGTTGTTTCCATGCAACAGTCCTGACAGTCATGACTCGGCATAAGTGAGGCTGGTTCTGAGGCTCAAAAAATTATATCCATGTCAGGGCACCGCTACAAGTCTTCATTAAAATCCTACAACAGAAATTTCTCAAGTGAAAAAAATTATCTGTCAGTTCGTATTTATTTTCTATTACACACCCTGCATTTCGTTTAAATCTGAACCTGTCTTACATGGCTACAACCACGGGTCCTAACGATGAAGATGACGTTGTTCCCTTCCAAAAATTGCAAAATCCTGACCAACTGCTTAACGCTAACTTGATCCATCTATCCTCCGTCAATTCTCTTAGATCCTCTGAATTTCTGTCGAAATCTGTGTTCAAGAACTGCGTTTTCAACTCCAGGTAAACCAACGCCACTGTTTCTCCATCGCTGATCGTGACCAAATCACGTCACATATATAGTTCACTCCGCTCTTTTTGTCTTCAATTCACTTGACTTTACGCTCTAAATTATCTTTGTTTTACACCTGTTTCGTCTTTTTTAACCTTCTGAATTAAATATTTATAACTTATATTCTCTTAAATATTGTTTCTAATTATCTATTCGATAAAATCTAACGAACTATGTTTTGTGTTGTTCGATCGTTATTTCGGTCATCTGCTACATAAAGCATGGAAGCTCGTTAAGAACACAAATCAAAATTGAAATATAAATATAAGAAATGAAATAAAATTTTGGAGTGTTATTGGTATATGAAATGAAGTTGGTATGTGATCAAATATACTACAGTTTATATAACGCTCTTCGGGATTTATAGAATTTAATCATGTCATCCCAATAACACTAAAAATTATATCTTATATCTTAAATAAAAGCTGACAATCTGGTACGTAACGAACAGATGTAATTGCAAAACAAACGGTTATCTTTGCAAAACGAACGATACATAAAAACGGCAGCTTGTTAATTTAGCTTTTATGTATATTTGTTTTGCAAAAAGGTCCGTTGATTCAAAACATCAATACGATTTGTGAAGATATCAAAGGCTTTTAAGAGTATTGGAAATATTATTATACTTCACCCAAAAAAAGTTCCATGCATTTCTTCATATTCGAACGTGTTAAGTGGTACAATACCGAGAAATAAAGGGAAAATTAATCAACATTCAGGAATAAGAACAATTTCGTATATCATGAAGTTGATCATATCTACAAACACTCTGTAATGTGTTTGTTCTGAGAGACGTAGGTCTAATGGTGGCCTTGCATTACCCTGGGTTGCAGTGCGGTTCAGATCCTTTTAAGGGGAGCTAAGAGATACTATTTCTTAAGATTATGTTATTTATTGTTCTTCACATGTAATGAATTTTCAAATATTATCAACACTATATATACATGTATCCAGAGATATAGCGGCGGCAAATACATGTGTCACCAAAGTTCCGTAGAGAGGAAAGCTTTTCCACAACGGGGATTAAGAGATTCGTATCATTGCTTTCAATTCAGATCGAGGTAATGTTGCCATATAAAATGACATGTTTTCAACTGACTTTGTTTACATCTACAATGATCATTTTTCTTCACTGTCTCTGTAAGATGTGTTTAATATCCCTATACTGTCTTCGTGCATCTTTCTCTTTTGGAGGTCGATGAAGGTCGAGTTAAACGACACTTGGAAGTAATGGACACCAGTAATCTTATATCTCCGTCTAAAATCTGCTTTACAATAAATTACGGTTCACGACACAGGTATTTTCCACCAAAATATTCAATGACAAAAGATGTCTGGAGCTCTTTTAAATTAAAATTCCCAAATTAAAAATATGAAAGATAAACTGAAAATGAATTCAAAAATAATTACTTAATATTGTTCGATGCTGTTAATGATATCCTATAGCTAGTCGCATAATTTCGATGATTTAAAAGTGTGTTTCGTTTGTAGTAATTGTTTGAACTGAAATCTATACTCAACCTGTTGACAGGGAAAATCATCAAAGTTGGAATTCAAACTGTAGTTGCAACATGCAATCAGACATATAGTAAATTGTTACGGTAAGTATAAAATTTCTCGGCCTCTTCTTTTATTATTTTTACTAAATCGTGTTTTGGCATTTAAGTTTGGACAGTCGACAAGAGGCCAGATAATACCTGGGGTATATCAGATTTAAATTAACCATAGACATGAACAATATAGATACTGTTATTTGATGAACGTGTCGTAAGACGAATCTATCAATTCGTTTCAAGAAAGTAGTAATGAATTATCTTTATAAATATATTACACGTTAGTGTTACCCTCTGTAATTCCTATAGTTACATATTGGTGTTCATTTTATCCCGGCAATAATTAATCAGCAGTAATGATTTATTTAATACATTATATGCTTATTTTTTCTTCTGTAATTGCTAGCTGTACATTTTTTTCATGTTGGCTATGAATGTGATAACACTATACCACGCGGTATCATTGTCCAGCTTCTGAACACAAGAAAGAAAGTGAAAATAGGATTTCCTCTTTATTCCCTCTGGGTCTTCCTCTGATATCTCATGTTTGTTCACACAACAAAAATCAGAGATTATGACATTCATTTCTACTTTTGTCGGAGTCTAAATGTTTATAATGAATTGTATGTTATTTCGGATATCCTTGGTGGCCAGTCACGTCACGATACGATTTTGTAGCCTCTGCCCGAGAATTGAACTTTTATAACATGTTAAAATAATGTACGATATCTTAGATGAGGTATTTAAGAGAGAGAGAGAGAGAGAGAGAGAGAGAGAGAGAGATTTGCTTGAAGAATAATGCAGCAAGCTAAGATTCCATCAAATGAAACCGACATCGTTCTTCAGACAAATTATATCTCAAAATATAGAAATGTTTGCCTTGTCACAAAGAATGTAAATACCCCAACCGACTGGCTAAAATCTGATATTGGTGCATGTGATTAAGAAAACCAAGGACAAAGTTCCGAACTGTTTTTCTACTGTTAAATGCTTCGAGAGGGGTACAACGTTTAATGTTCGAAACCTTTCATTAAACATCAAAACAGGGCATACCAGACATGGTTTATACTTTAGGAACAGTTTATGAAAGTAAACATGTAAATTGAAAGTAGCTATATCCTATTTCATTTTCAGTTACTACACTTCTTACGCTTCACTTAACATTTATATCCTTTTCGTGTAGAACAACAACAACAACAAAACACCAGTGTTTGACACGCCCTCCTCGAATGTCTGAACATTACTTATTTGTTGGACATTTCTGCATTGCTTCGATATACATGCAATTTTCATTGAGTAGAAGAACAGTTTTTGCTGTTGATGCTTTGTGTACAGTGTACAACTATGATACTGACATTTTGCTGACGATTGGAAACTGGTTTAGAACAAGAAAAATTCAAGTCAGTTTGATACCGACACGTTGCTGAGGACTGGAAAGTAGAGAGTTCAACTCTTTTTTTTTTTTTTTTTTTGATTTGGAAAGAATCTTAATGGCTGTATATTATATTTTCTCCCTTTTAAATCAAGGTGCGTGTACATATGGCAGGGCCGTAAATTACATGGAGGCGGAGGAGGCAGCTGCCTCCTCCAACTTTTGAGCCAAAAAAAATTAAAATTTAAAGTTCATTAGAATTTATGTTGTTTCCAATAACTAAGAACATGATACCTCCCTTAAAAAGCATTCCAAATCTTTCTTTTAGAATGAGTTAGTCAAGTAACATCTTAGAAGGCCCAAGGATTTTGCACGAAACGTGTTCAGTGTGCACAAAATGTGCTCAGCGTCTGGAATTGCCTAATTTCCTGCCTCCTCCAAATTGAAGGTTAATTTACGGCCCTGTATGGTAGGAAAATACATAAATCATTTTACTTCCTAGATGTTAGAAGTGAAGGAGAGAGAAATGTTGACCAAATATACAAGAAAAGCATACTATATATCTTACCATCCTGAGAGTAATGATGTATATAGTCGTCAAAATACGACTCCTCAAATTTGTATAGCTAATGCTATTCATACATATCTTAGTGCAAATAATATCTTATCATGTAAAAAGTAATATTCTGTAAAACGTACGAAGGATTAGACTAGACTTAGACTAATTATTAGAAGCCTTCTCCTTTAAGCTACAGAATAATGTCAATATAATTATATAAGTGGAAAACCGCAATGTATATATTAATCGGTGATAATGCATACATGTGTGTGTGTGTGTGTGTTATATTCATATAGATTGTTTCTGGGACGTCTTTTAACACCAGTTACCAGTAGAAATAAAACATGTTTAGGGAGCTATAGATCTCTGTCAAAGGAATTAATTAATCCGACTTATGTAATCAAAAGTTCTTTTATACGAATACAATACAGATTTTAATTCCTAATATCATTCAGCAGCACTGGATTTATGACATTGAATTCATTCTCTAGGAAACACAATACGGAGGCATTGATAATACTGGTGTCAATGGACACAGTTTGGAATCTCATATTAAAATCGCGTCTGTGTGAGGTATATATGTCGACCCAAAACACACCTTGCGTTTTTCCGGGGTCTTAGAGCTAGCGTTCTTCTATCTCATATTTGTGACTTTCTTGCTATGGGGACAGCTTCACCCCCTTTCGTCTGACACTGACGTGACTTCGACAGTGAGAAATGGGGGAGAGGGACGATGGCCTACAAATATATGGTGAAGGGATGGAGCTTCCCTGTGGTATGCATCAAAAAGATGACAATGTATGAATTCATTAGAGAATATATAGAAACGAGACAGGAGGTACAATTTTAGCTCCCGGATGTCCATCAACATCCAAGAAGAATTGAACATTATGTCAGTATTAGCAACACTTCGTTTCATTGTCGAATGATATTACAATCGTTGGTAGTATTTACAAACTATTTGAAAAAATATACGAGAATCTTTTTATAATTCAAGTATGTCTACTTATTCTATACGGCTTTTGGCAGAGGTACCTCGTTGTAATTTGACTACGAATTTCACATGCAGGTCGTTCTGGATGACAATGGTTTTCTCTATTTTCTCTGTTTCTTGTGTAAGACTACCTCTGGTTGGGACATCGAGACTGAATGTCGGAGAGAAACATTTGAATAAATTCTGTCAATGGGTAGGCCTACCTATTGAATATTTTTGTGAAATAAATGTCAACTTTTATGTCAGATAATTGTTATATTTTTTACACTATGTCTGAAATATTACGAAAATCTGCAATAGGGCTACTTTACCAATTATCAAGATCTAATAAAAAGCTCGTTATGACCGTGTTGAGTTGAATTCTATAGAATGTAAGAATTCCATCACAATCCGTGTATAAAGGGTTTTTTAATTTGGATTTACCTCAGGGCGCTTCATTGTCATTATTAGAAACTGTGGACTTACACATAAGATACATGTACGTATTCTCTCTTTATTGCTTAAAACATATGTCTTATCACACCACTTAAAAACAGTTATGAAATAGATTTATTGCGTGAAATTAGTCGTTCCATTCAGAACTTCAATGAATGTTGCCTTTAAAGACTGCAATTGTTATATGCACCACACTTGGTTTTTTTTTTTTTGGTTTTTTTTAAAGATGTTTCTTTTTTTTCTTTTTTAATTCCAATAATATTGGGCTGTTTTTGTCTACGCTTTGTATCTCCGTCCATTAAAATATTATGTATTTCAACCACAATATCACACATCATTAACCGTGGCATTTTTTAATGGCTTCATCTTCACTTAAACGAAAAAATAATCTCGCCACACATTGTTAAAATATTTCCCTTTTCATGGTTCTGTAATTAAAACTTTCGTCTCTGCTATATGGATCTCAAATAATAGACCAAGCCCCAACTTTAAATCTATTTTTGTATCACATGCTATGGTATCTTTCGTATCAAATATGCAAAGTAATTCATTCGTAGATATTATTTCTTGCCAAATACCTTACTAAATCGGAATGAAAATAACCTCTCTCATAAAAACAGATCGTTTCTACTGAAAACAAGATTACTTTCGGGTGTATGAATTTAAAACAACGCACATACACCCTCTCCTCCGCATGAAAATAAAAGCTGATGTTCAGATCTGAATAGTTTAAGGAAGTTAAGTCCTCAACTCTTGAAATGACCTCTTAAGGAGCTTTAAGTGTTCAATTCTCGGAATTTGTTCTTTGCTCAAATATCTTATTCATTCATTATTACACCTGTCCAGTAGAATGTGTTTTTATGTCAATTCAAATTTTAAAATGGTTTCAAAAAGACTTTACTTTGTTGCTGAAGGGTTTTTTTTTATTTCACCTGAGCCGAAAGCAAAGGTAAGCTAATCAAAAGTTCGTCTGTCGTGTGTCGTCTGCATACATTTTCAACTTCTTCTAAAAGAGCCACACAGCCAATTTTATGAAGACTTAGCGTAAAACATTGGGTAAATAAGATACCGAATTTATCAAAATGAAGCACCAGTAGTGAAAAACAGACACCTGAAGTATGGATATTACTACCCCACCCCTTTTTTGATATTTTTTTTTTTAGCGAAAGAGGAATGAGATAGACAGGGAATTCACACCACACATTTCAGAGAAATTATTGCCACAAAAATAATTATCATAAAGGGGGGGGGGAGTAATATCCATACTTCAGGTGCCTGTGGTGGGAATTTCAAAAATCTTCTCAAGAACTACCAAACTAAAAGAGCCTTAACTTGCATGTCTATAAAACTTTCTAATATATAACGGAGATTCAGGTTTGTTCAATCATTAAATTTAAACTTCTTAAAAATACCTAGGAATTTTTGTTTTTAACAATCTTCTCAAATTGATTTTCAAGCACCTTCACGTAGAGTATATTTCACACTGTGACATTTGAGCAACAATGGTTTTTCAAAAAAGTTTTACATAAGAACATATAGAAAACTTCCCTTTTAAAAATTGTTCTCAAGAACCACAAGGGTACGGTATATTAAATCGATAAGTAAACTTTGTTCACATCATCACCGCTTGATTTATAATGGAATCGTAAGAGGAGTGTAATTCCAATTTAACCCTTTACATGGGAAAATCTGTAGCTCGGGTGAGTTATACGACCCATGGGTCTATATATCTACATCATTTTGCTCCATATCATCTAATACTAGTTTTTCTTCAATATTTGTACTCCTATATATGTTTTTCATTTAATGATTTATTATACAAATATTAAAGACTTGAAACGAACTAAATGGTTGTAAATAATTCGTTAATTTTGTTGATATCTTATTTCAAACGCAACACTGATTGTTAAAGACGTTTTTATCATTGACCCGAGATTTTGCATGGAAAATTTATTTTCTTGGCCAATAAATCAAAAATTTAGTTCATAACCTTCACATTTTTAAAAAGTTTCTTCATAGATTCTGAGGCAAGGTATTGTAATCTACAGGTATAGCGCTATGTATTTAAAAAAAACCTGACAATATTTTTACTCTTTTCATTTAATCACATAATTTCAAATGCATAGTTCAACACGAAATGGTCATTTATATGCAGTTCATTGGACTGGTGTTAAACTTTTTATATCTATATTGTTAAATGACAAGAAAGCATAATAATTTGTTATAAGGATTAATTTGTGTTGAAACCAACGAAAAAAAAACTATTTTATGTGCAAATAAATCGACCAGAAGTAAATTCTAAGCGCAAAAATGTCAAATCAAACACATTGAAGGTCAATATAAAACACTGTAACTCTTTTTTCCGTTTCGCTTTTATCATATACTCAAAAAAAAAGAAGAGAATTGCATACACAATACAACTCAGGTGTGAATCTCATTCACCCCATTTTTAAAACAACTTCAGGGCCTTTAAAGTTTGTACGGGGGGGGGGGGGGGGTGGGTGGGGTGGATACAGATTACGTAATTAAATTAACCATGTCACCGTCTAAAACAAATTTCTTTCTTTCTTTCTTTCTTTCTTTATTTATTTTTTTTTAGTAATTGTTCTACAGGTAATCATGATTTCGACTTCATGTTGATGAACCGCAATATACATAGGCCTGGTAATGCATACGTTGTAAGTAATTGAACACCCCGGGGTTCTTTACAAGCAAATATAAAATATGCTAACTATGTAATTTCTGAAAATGATAAATTCCATAACCAGCAATGTATATTTAAATATGCACTAGGTATAGAGACGATACACAGGCAGTCAATGGTTTACATTTTCTGAATAAAATCAATGAATGGAATGCGTTTAAAATGAAATTTTACAACAGCCTTGTCTATTTCGAATAAAACACCTGTAGAACAATAAACGGATGTTCCTTTTTAATCATCCAGGCTGCAGGAGGTTATTCCAAGTAAAAGTAAAAAAAATTTACAAAGCTAGGTGGACATTGAAAAAAAAGCGTGTATGAGTGCTTCGGCTGCTTTCCATTTAGGTACCAAACGAACATCTCTGACATATACAATGTATGTTGATGCATGTAACCTTAGTTATTTTGTAGGTTTTGATTTTATAGAATTCACTGATAATACAGTGAAAACTTTTGATTAATAGCGTTTTGAAAATACCGAATGTACATGAACATAAGAAGATGAAAAAAACAAAAAAACAATACCCATGCACAAACTTCTAAACACTTTGATGGTCAAGAACTACGAAATACACCCCTATATCTATTCGCAAGTGTCCTCCACATGTTTACAAATTTCTACCTCGGATTGTTTTTGCTTACTTAGCATTTCATCTGATTATTGTATAGGGTTCAAAGATATTCAGAAGTTTGATATCAATTGGAATAATATTGTGACAAAGGATCAAAACCATTGACTATAACTTTAGAATTCCTTCTATCAGATAAAACGGCGCGCATCACCAGGCATAATCTGTGTTTGATTTTCTCCTCCACGGTAAATGATGGCTACGTAAACGGCGTTATTTGGTGTTTAGGAAGAGCGGAATGGGGGAGATACGACCCAAATTGGAGTAAATTAGATGGTAAATTACACGCTGTAAGTGACATACAACCATCTCAGTCAAGCAGTTAATGGCATTTATATTATGCATATGAGAAGCCGTCCGGAATTTTAAGGTTTGTATGCTTACGACATTTGAGATATAGGTCTTTCGAGTACCCTCAGGCTTCTATCTGAATCGCACCTGAAATTTTTAACGTAGATTTCATTTCTTTTTTAAAGACTTTAACGAGAGTTTATTGAAAATCCAATAACATTTGCCAGGAAATTATAGTCTAGTGTCAATTTCTGCATTATTGTTCATTGACAATGTGTTTAATCCGGATAAATGTTGCACAGTCGCGTTCATTCACATGATACGAGCGTCTGTGTTTTTCTTTCAATTGGAATGTGAAACAGGAGAGTTGATATAGACCCAGAAGTGAATGGCATCTTTATCATTTAGGGCACGAGAAACGGAGAGGACGGTTCTCTGTGTGAGTATGGTACCCAGGTAGAGACGGTTATTCTACACAGGTAAGTGTTTCTAAATATCGTCTTGCTAAATGCATACCGTAGTTCATGCAGGAAAATATAAAATACGATAGAAATGCAGATTTCTGGGTGAATCTGAAAGATTTGGTGGAAAGAAATTGTGTATTGTTAATTTAAAGGGTTTTTCATTTCTGAGATTGATTTAAAGTATGAATAAGTTATGTGATTCCGAAGTATCTTACTTGTAAATGTTATGCACCAATAAGTTGTAAATAAACAAACAGGTTTATATGTTTACATTTAGTAAGAGCACGTGTTTCATGAAATATTACTTTGATAAATTCTTGTTTTAGAACTGCAACCATCATTATCATTATTATACAGGATCATAAACCATGCGCCTTTACAAAATGGTTATAATTTTTTTTTCAATGTATGTAAATGTTATATGATATCTTTTAAATCTGATATAACTACTTACGGAATCTTAAATACTCATCTTCAATTTAAATTTATGAATGAATTTGAATGGTAAGGTATTTTCTGAATCACTAATTTCGCACAGGTCAGGAATCTCGATGAAACATCTCTAAGGGAGTGTTGACTTATAGGTTCATCCACGATGTGGATATTCAGAATTTTTTAATCGTTGGGTGGGGTCGCAACTATTTGTAACAGTATATGAAAAAAGAGTTTATTCTGAAATTTGCGTGAATGTGAATTTATGTGGAACAGAATACGATAGACTGACGAATATCCGTGTTGGTGAATGAATTAATTCTGAATTTGCAGAGTCATGTACGTCTCTATAATCTCTAGTGACAGACATTTAGAGAAAATCACGGTCGTATCTCCACATTCCAAATTTAAGGTAAATATGTTAAAATACAAGACCTTATGATAATCTGAAGTAGCTTAAATATTCTTGGAGGATAATTGCTGTTTCTCGAGAGGTTCGTTAGATACTTCAGTCCATTGTCTGTGTTTGTATAAGAAACCCTCTTACTTTTTATGGAGGTTTAAATATTCTAATCCTGCCAAGGGTCATATACAGGCTTGATTATCTTTGAATTATTTGAGGGGAAAGCCATCGGTTTTTCTTATTTGAATTTAGATTATCTAATAAGTCAAAAGTTATAGCAATAGTGTGGAGTTCGGTAACTAATGTCTCTTCGATCGATCTGGCCTCCGGGCCAAAAATCTTAGACGAGCTCACTTTTAATCTCAGTCTCACTTTTATGAAAGGAATACATGTATATATCAAAAAGATGAAACATGAGCTCGGATACGTTGTAAGGCCTAGAGACAAGGGATGGATTTGGACTCGAAGGCACATATATATATATTTCTCTCGGTACTCTATAACTTTGCAGTCAAATCAACTTTGCTGAAACAAACTTTTTGATAAATGCCCCGGATTAGGCTATTCTGATGTTGCCACTTTCAGGAAGCATGACGTCACATTGATGACTTCCGATGATCTAGTGCAGATCTGTAGCTCTCTGGGGAAATATTGGACCAGACCAGTCTGTCCCGATATTTTTCCAAAGAGCTACAGATCTGCAGCTACCGATGATCCAGGATGCTCATCCGGTCGTTGGATTATACGGAACGGTTAAGAAAAAATGTGTCATACCTTCAATTATTCAAACCTCAAGAAAACTGTGCATAAAGAGGATTGTCTTAGGTGTATATGCACGAACACGCCCTTTGGTTTTTGTCAGTGGATGTATATGTATTTATGACTTTGCAATCATTCAAAGTCTCTTTATCTAAGGGCGACTTCCAATATTGTCATAAACTGAAACATTAAATTTATTTACATATAGAGTACTGGCCTTTTATAGCCCGTTCATCTTTCTTATCACTGGAGTACATTTACCTACAGATAAAGAACCGAGCAAAAGTTCGACCAAAACTGGAATGCAATAAGTCAATGGTTCACTGGTACATGCAGTCTGCCCGATGAGCGCTTTATATAATGAAAAATTGTAAACTGTTGAAGTCAAGCTGTCCATGATTGTACAATTACCGATGGAAAATCATATTTAGGGGGTTTCCTGAAGTAGTTGATATTAAATATCAAATTTTGGTTTTAATGTTTTACCATTAATATTGTAGTGGTAATATTAAAGCAACTCTCTCCTAAGTTGTTGATAGCAACTTTAGAAAACATCTGTACATAGGCAAGAAAATGGATAGTAATACGTCCAAAATTCCTCGATGCCTGGAGGTAAAATACATCATGCTCTCTGGTATCTGGGTTAAAATAAACAAAACTATTTATCGTGTTAGTGTCCAGTTTTAATTAATCACCGTGACTCCTTTCACATTTTTCGGCCAGGTAAAAAATCCACAGGTGTGTTGATGAGAAACGGATTGTACCTTGAAGAGGAGGGGGACGCGAAAAGTTGAAATATGATCTCCGACAGTTTATTCGTGACAGGTATGTTTCATTTAATATCGCCACACTTTAAATATGACACTGGGTCTCAAGTTCTTGTGGCATAAATTGTTTCTTTTTTTCTTTTTTATTAGGTTTTTTTATGAATAGATAAGGTTCCCCCCAAAGAATTTGTAATGCCTCGTCTATAAAGGAAAACGAACATTTGATTAAATTTGTGATGCTCAGCATTATTTTACGTTAATTTACACCAGGAGAATTATCAGCAATGCATTGCCTTATTTCAGATAATAACTAGATTTAGACATATACAATTCTTAGATCCCACATGCGGTTCATATTGCTGTACATATTTCGCCTGATAAATGTCATTCGCGAGGAATTCACATTCTTTTGGGTTTCTCAGATGCCTGTATGATTCTATGGAGGGTTTTTTTTTTTCTTTTTTGTGATGCTGCAGCGCAGCGATGTGATTATAACTCTACATTGCCAAGATTTTGCTATACAAACATATGCAAATAGTAAGTCTTTTCATTTTTGCCTGACGAAATAGAGATGACATTAATTATTCTCTGTTTACGATGAACTACCGTAAGTTAGTTAACACATGTAGACATGATATAGGCAAACTTTATGTAAATGATATAAATATAAAACACATATTTTCATTTCATTATTAATGCAAGTTTATATTGTTCAGCAAGGTGCTTACAGGAATCTGTTGATGCAAAACAAAACAAAAGAGAGAATGCAAAATAGAAACGTTCGTGGCTCGTCGACTGTGGCTAAGGGAACACATTGGTATTACTGATATTGCAAAAACTGTTCAATCTGTTGATAGGCGCGATATACGATAGACGACTCGGGGGAAGAAGCAAAGCAACACCGAAAAATTCGGTTTATTATTGCGCAAGATATTAAATTCGCAGAGACAAGTAAAAGAAGAATATGAATGAGGATGCATTACTTCTCACTCGCACACAAAGCGCACATGTTCAATCATACTTTTATTCTGTTTGCTGGGTGTAAATTAAGTTGGACATTTTTAAGACAGACAACCTAGCTGGTATTTGTGGACGGATACTTTTTTTTTTCATTCTGCAGACCGACGTGTGTAGAAAAGTAATTAAACGTATATATTTGTACACACGGAAATCGTACATGTTTAATTAAATATAAAACAGCTATTGTACAAGGTGCGTGTATCACAGAGTTGGGTTCGTATCTTCTACATTTAGTTTAGTATGTCAAGTGCCTCTGGTGTTCACAATGGCGGGTCTTTGTTAGTAGCTGTAAAAGGATGCCCCTTCGTCGTGTAGCCGATGATATTATCTGCTGCCCCCATCGAGGTACGCAGTGGTCCGTTAAAAATGAATTTACATACCTTAAATAGCTCCAACTTCACATACACATACGAAGAGAGAGAAAAACTATTACTAAACAGAGGCAGTTCCATTCATCTCTGACTTGGAATGCCCCTGAGCCAGGTGACAAGACGTAAGTTAATGTGGTTTTAACACGGTTATTACGTAGGGAACAAGTTTTCTTTTCGAGATGGTGATCCTTCAATTAGGGCGTAATTATCGATTTTATGTAAATTTGGACAGTTACGACAGACCCCTCTACAGGTAAGATACGAATCTAACAGATTACAGGGCAATTAAACATTTCAATTCCAGAAGCAACGTTAGTGTATTCACAACGCATACTCCCCTCCGTATGACTTTTATACGATCTTATTGGAAATCCTGGAGAAATAGATATTGTACTTAACAGGTGTTCATTTGCAGTTAGTTAATTTTTACTGCTTACCTGCTGCACCCAGGTAGACTCAGTTTTAACACAGAGAATTATGAAAAAGATAAAATCTTGCGAAGTAAATGTCTCTTGAACACTTACAACGATATATATTAGCTCCAATTAAGATTGCATTATTGCGCAGAGCTTCAATTACTGGCTTGTGTTATGTAATTGTCATTTTTTGTGTAAAAGCTTAAAATGTCAGAATTAAGAACTTACTCTTATCTAAGCAACATATGTGACCAAAGTATTTTCCTGAATGTTTCAGAATCTCCTCATAAAATGGGAAATACTTATAGTGGGTGTTGTTTTGTAAGAATTAACAGAAAAGATAAAACATTGCTGAATCATCATTTTCTGTAAGTATGTATTATTCCAAATGTTCTTGATTTCAATTTCATGCTTTTGGTCCGCATGTTTTATTAGATGCCATAAAACTGAGATTAACAATAGTGGATTTAAAACTCACGTTTCGTAGATTTCATTTTATTTACCAATCTAGCGTGGTGACCGGAGTCAACAAGCTATCAAACAAATTCCAAACACAACAAATGTAGGCGAGCTATTGTAAAGTTAGTACCACCAGGTGTTTAGAGAGAGCTAAAGACGAACTTTGTGCTTATGGCACCAGTATGGCGTTTATTCCTGTGAATTAGCACAAGGAATATAACATGAAAGGACCATTGGCAACTGATATGAAGCTAACTTAGATGTCATCGATAGCGGTAACTCGGTGGTAGAGTGTTCGCTTCGTGAGTTCGAGCCCCGCCCCAGCCATGGACGCGTCAAACCCAAGACATAATCATAGGTAGTGATTGCTTCTTCGCCAACTCTCGGCATTTAGAAGTGAGAAGCACGGGTCTTTCGGGTATGCCCTTAAAAACACAGGTCCCACGTTGCAACAGGCGTTAGCATGTTAAAGTAAACCTCACTGCTACGGCCCTGTGTGTGTGAAAATTATATTTGTATAAAACAGGTACATATGCAATTGTTCAAAGACATTTATGTAATAATGAAAGTAGAAAGCGTAATTGTTACTAATATGTGTGGTTGGTTTTGGGGTACGATAAACGGACTGTGTAACGTGAAAGTGACCCTTCTCCCTCTCTCAGTTAAATGCTTGCTTATAAAGTTTGACAAGTCAGTAATGTGTGTGTGTGTGTGTGTTTATATGTTTGTAAGTGTATATGGGCCCCTGATCCAACCTCCGGTGTCCAAACGTCCGTATTTGCTTTGCCCTTTTTTTCTCTCATTTATATACATAGGATTCACGAAATTGAACTGTAATTATTTTCGCTCGTCCCAAGGAAGGGAAGGGAATTCCGAAAACACAAAATATGAATGTTAGAATCAAATATTATTTGAAATTTCACCAGTGTTCCTTTGGTGTTATTGCTCCCATAATACAAATAACCTTGGGCATTTGTTCCTTAAATAAAGGTTTTTGTACACACTGTAATAAGATATTATTGAACTGGGTGAAAATTTCTGAAGGGTGCTTTGTTTAAATTACCCTGGTTAAATATTTGTATCTTAAATTCAACTTGCATTATAACAAGTTAAGCAAATCTGCTCATAATAATATTTTTTGTTTGTTTGTTGAAGGGTAAACTCCTCCCAGCTACTAAGACCCACGATAGATATGTTTTATCAAAAGTCCATCAATTTTTCTCGGCTTGTAATCCACGAATAACCAAAACAAATATGGCGGTGTGTTGGTGGCAGTGGAACGAACACGACGAAGTCTTCGCCTGCAATACTGGCCACCATGTGAAAACTTTATTCATTAAGGCTCTTTAATGACATAGTTTTGACACATTTTTATTGTTTTATAGGTTTATAATGGAATGTGTCCAGCTATATTGACCGCTGGTCCAACAATGGACATCTATCATGCCAACGCTTGACAAGAAACGGACGACCGCGCGCACCTTGCTGCTGCTTCAGGCGTTTCGAAGTTAACCATAAAACATCCTAGGTACATGCCAACTTTTAATAACCGTGTTTGGTATTTTCACCGTTGAAGAATCCTTGCTGCATGTAAAAATGAAATTAAAATTAACTGCCAGACATCTTTGCTTATAAGCATAATACCACGGGGTTAAAAGAAGATAAATTGGTTACTATTTTGCGGTAAAGCAGTTTCCTGTTTTGTAATGTAGAAGTAGTTTTTACACAAATTTACGAAGAGAAACCTGTCATTATTTTGTTAATATTCGTATAATTAGGAAAGAAATATATAGGTATCGATACATTTCCACAGGCTAGCATCAAAGGCTGTTAAATCAATAAAAGACTTTAAAGATAATTTTTACAATTCCGTGCACATCTTTCTTAATACAGTAAAGAAGTTAACTTTACAGACTGAAAACGCATGGCTGCATTAGGTACGTATGTTCCGTACTAAACCAACTCTTACTTTTTCAAATGTACATCATCTCATTTTGCAAGCAACAACAGATCAATATGGCCACTAGCTAGGATTGGCGACAGTGGTTTCATTTTATACAATAGAGGTACTGTGGGGGATTAAATGCAAATTATATAAAAAAAGGAAATACTTGGTATAACGACAACCCAACGTGTCGTGATTACGACGGTCATGTGACAATTTGTAATTTCCCCCCAATTATGCACACCATTGACACCATGGAATCCGAAACAATTCAGGTTCGAATTACAAACATGCGGTTTTTTTGGACTCGTGTAGACAGTGTATAATATTTGTAGAGAATCAAGATGACCCGATTACGATTTATGACCGTCCTGTACAATCCAACGGCATTTTCCTTAGGTCTGTCATGCTCAGTACTGGTCTACAATGAACGGAAGTCCATAAAACTGAACGCAGACGACAGTTTGACAGGACCTTAAGTCAATTAGGGGCAATGAGAACGGTAACGATTTCCAGATTAAATTTTTATTGATTGACCTGCCTTACGAGACTAATGATCCATTGTGGCAGAGATCGTCATTTGAAATGGACAATTATGGAAATCCAAGACATACGTATCAAAATGTGCTACTGATAACTAAGTTGTGCCATAAAACAATATTTGATCTCAATAGCTATAACGACAAATTCAGACGTGAGATAAACTAGACCTGTCTTTCTTCTACTGGATGATCAAAATAAATGCTTTGCACTGGACTAACTGTTAACCTAAATGTATATATCTTAAGTCCTGAGTTGTCATACACCGTAGCCGTAGTAACCCTTGCCTGGTATCATAAATTACAAATTGAAACAAGATCTATTGTTGTTACAAGGTGTTGACATGCACGACCGCTCACTAGACAGGGTACATTAGGAGTTAGATATATAGATAGGGTCCTTCATGCCCCAGGGTGCGGCTCCACTATAAATATACTATGTCTCTGACCATGGTCAGTTAGTTTTACGGGCAAGCAGGTCGCGTTTGTATATGCTCCAGCGAACGACATTTGGCAGATGGTTCTGTTGGTACACAGTTCGTTTATCTTGTTTGTTGATTTGTCAACACATGGACTCTATGTCTCTGGAACTAACTACAACTATTTGACTTGTAAGTATGTGTGACAATTTGTTTTAATCTGATGGTGGGCTTTTATTTTTCACATAATAGAATAATCTAACCATTTTCTGCGTTTTCTTCAGAGCTACATGTAAGTAGGATTAATTAATGACACATATTTAAGGTGTAGTTTGCAGTGACATCGGTAATTGTAGATCAAAGTAAAATTCTTGACATGAAATGTTTTAACAGGTGTTTTGTAGTGTCTGTTGGTTGGTTGATCTTAATTTCAGGTAAAGCACATGAAAAGTATTAAAATCAGCCCATATCACATTCTTATTTTTAATCCATGCGTTATTATTTCCCCCCAAAATATTGAAAGCAGTAAGGTTTTTTTTGTATACGTAATACCGGCCTGTTCATTGTCCACAGTCCATCAACACATGTTTATCCTAATCTGGGGTGATGGAGATAGATTATTGTAGCAGGGCCCGGGGGCCATGAACTGAATAAATGGTCCGTTTCTCGGCGATGTCATTTGTAAAGACGCGCTCCGTCATACATTTGATCACGTGATTAAATGTTTCAGTCCTCTTGATAGTCATTAATCTATGTAGATGTTAGTAATTTAAATAAAAAGAGAAAAACGAGAAATTTCTGAGAAACCACATTTCACTGGACCAATCGGAGAAGTCCAAGCCTTAGAAATGTCATGGACCTAAATATCCCGCAAATATGTTTATTCTTTTTGACACGGAGACATATTCAGGTGTATCCAACACTTTTGGTAACACATCGTCCGTGAAATTCATTATTACAGGGTAAACACGATGCTAACACTTCCACTCAGTTTGAATTTCTTTTTCTAGGGTCTTCACAAGGACTCTGAAGCAACCTGTAATGAAGAGATTAACTTCCTAGCCAGGTGAATAGTTTCGTGTCTTTTCCACATTCTTGATGTAATGGAGTCAGGAGTCCACACCGTACTGTGTACCATTTTGCTTCCTTGATATTTAGCCTTATTGTTCACGAATCAGCAGTTGATACGGAAGGTCTCGCTTGTCTCCATGGTAATATGACATGAGACAGTGTGTCCTCCCTTGTCACGTGATTCATATTCAACGACTTTTAAGCATCTTTGGAGATTTGATATGCTAAAGTTGGAACACTCTCATTAAATTAAAATGCATGTATATCAGATAGGATATAGATATGGCGACTGCTCTCAGGGTGGGAATGCTGTCACGTGATCAAAGCACTACATGAGACAGTGTGTCCTCCCTAAGGTTCAGATTTAGCCAGATGCTGCTATAACCCGGATGATAGTGAATCATATATCATGCAACTTTATTCTGACCTTTGAATAGTCGTATATATATAATTACTATACAAACTGTATGCCAATAAAATGTCAAAATGAAGTAGTTGTTCATTGAAGTGTGTCTCTTACATGTTGGTGTATCAACTGTTTAGTTGTCAGTTGTTAATGGAATTCCGTGGTCTGTTGCACATCTGGGCTACTGTATATAAAATAGAAATCATTAAAGCATTGTGCAGGGAGAGACTGTGGTCATGCGATGGGAACTTTGAAATTCATGACGAATGTCCCACTGTATATACACTAAAAGACAATACATGGCACATATCTAACGCGAGGATCTGAATTAACTGTAATTTATGTTGATGATGAGTGTATTCATATCGTTTTGACAAATGTTATTTACAGAAAAATGCTGATGAGTCAAGGTTTACAACTTTTCCGTGATCTTTTAATGAAAATATAGACTCGTTTGCAATGAAACATATGTCTACTTTTCACAAAGATAAGATGCATTGGAGAACATGATTTATATCATTTGTTGCTTATGTATCAATCATAGAATGGTAAATTCGGTATTCCAATGCACTCGATATTTACGAAATCAAAAACAAGTAAATATCAATCAGAGTTACCTTTACATGTTACATGTGTTATGATTTTGTCACACAAGATTTCGTAGATTTTTCTAGGAACCAAGCCATATATAGATCTCGTGGTATTAAAACACCGTTTTCATGTGGGTATAAATTTTTGTGTTCTGATAGATTGATGATCTCGACTCTGCATTCAAATTTGTACATTTTGTACGTGCACGTTTATAGATTAATGATAATACTGTAACCAAAATGAAATACATGTATCTGAAAGACAATCATTGAAACAGTAGGCTCAGGATGGTTCATTAGGAAGCAAGCTCCGGGTAACTATCACAAAGCAATGATAGCCATTCTATTTAAACGCCTTCGTTTCGTAATTAGAACAATGGAGGATTTTCCCCCTAACCGAAAGGATTGCCAATTTTGCATACATTGAAGAGGGATTAATATTGAAACTTTCACGGGTTTTGTTATAATCTTGGGATTAATCAAGTCGTGAACATTTCACCTTTTTCAAATATAGGGTGTTACATGTACGTATGCAACTGGAATTTCTACCAGAACGGTTAAATGAGGACATGTTAGTGATGTAGTGAGGACCGGGACCGTTTGTTGCCACCCATTTTACGCATTTTTATCATTTTCCTATACGCAAATTTTGTGAAAAAATGTATGTGACTATTAGATTACCTCTACTGGTGTTGGTGGTCGTCCTTGCTTTAACGGGCGCTCTGTGTGAGTATAGATTAATTATTGTACAAATTCGATGTCTTTATTCCATAACGTATGTGATCACGTCAAGGAGAATTGTTAATAGAAAATTATTGCTTTAAAAATATTAATTTTCTTCATGTTGAACCCTCCGTTTTTAGATGAACCTACCAACCTTGCATGTACGCCTATGAATTCTTCGACTTTGATGTTTTCTTGGACAATTCCTGCAAACGGACTATTTACTGTTGATGGATACCATCTAAATCTCCAAAGGACTGATAATATTCGTGTAGAAACTATTCCAGTAAGACCAATTTCTCCAACAGATTGATTAATCAGGGTTCTATGTATTGTGTTTAACATGTCACAATATATGCAAGTTAGGAGTTTTGGACGAAAATGTGCAGTTTGAAAATGCAAGTCCTTGTAAAGTTGAGTCGGACCACAATCGGTTTAGACAGAATGATATAGCAAGCAAATTGCCTTTTAAGTGCATGAAGCAGATTTTAAAAAAAATAAGACCAATCTATGATTTCTATATATGAAATGCTTAGATATAAATTGTGTAGTAAAGTTTAAACACTCATTGTCTTTCCTGATTCTGCAAGTGCTTGTTTACTTAATTTGTCGAGAAATTCTAAATTACCATCTAGATGACTTTTTCCCTCCAATTTCAGCAAGTGGACACAGGAAGTGTGTATGTGGAAAATTACACGTATTACAGAATAGGTAAATACGCGGAGTATACGCTAACCATGCACTCCTACATGGCTAGCGGCAATGATACAGATGTTACCGTATCCTGCAGAACTCATGAGGACGGTTAGTATCACTAATCATAAATCAAAGACCATGTTGAAAAACCAACAACAGTGTAGTCACAAATCTACGCGTTTCAATTTGGCGCTCGACAAAACGCACCTGACAGCTTCATTTCAATGGCAGTGTGCATCATTATATAATAATAATGATAATAATAGTAAAGCCTTTATTTATCCAGGATTACACATTTATCGATAACGCTAGTTTTCAAAATGGTCCTGCATTAGATTGGACATTTTTTTTTGGTGTGCGTTTGTGATATGAAATTATTGTGCTTATTTTGAATAAGTATTTTGTTGTTGTAGTACCTGATGGTGGACCCCCGACAGTAAATTCAACAGGGATCTCCTACACTGAGATATCTGTGGTATGGACAGAACCAGCCCGAGCCTTCCATAATGGCGTCTTGTTGGGTTAGTGTATCTTTAGCAATATATTCTTGGCTTTCCCTCTGAAAGCCGCTCTGATTTTAAAACGTTGAGCAAGAAGGGCGGTAGTACACACAGAACGTACAAAATGACAACCTAGTCACCATGTCATGTTGTGATTGAATTTCTCATTCACTACAACCTAGTAAATTCAGAACACAGCATAGGACAATGTACGACATTGCTTTCTTCAAAGCTTTCATGTTACAATGCAAATTCAAACATTCTATCATCATTGATGATTGAATGCATTAGAGAACAAGAGTACCGCAAACGGTACAACATACGGCCGTCGGACAGTGAAATTCAATCTGTAAGCACATTATGCACTCTGAATTGATGGTGTAGGGGTTTCAACAGTCTCGTTTAAAGTCAGCATTTCGCAAATTCTATGGTCGTTATAACGATCTAGTTTGCCAATACAACCTATCATTGGGTCAAATAATGTCTGACGTGCTTCATACCAATTGTTAGGTCGTTCTTGACACACTGATTTTGACTACTGATAACTCCGTTTACCTGATCAAGATATATAGGGCTCACGGGAGTGTGACCGGTCGACAGGGGTTGCTTAGTCCTCCTAGGCACCTGATCCCACCTGTGGTGTGTCCAGGGGCCCGTTTTTGCCCAACTCTCTATTTTGTATTGCTTATAGGAGTTATGAGATTGATAATTTTCATCACACACAATCTGAATAGAAAAGCATTAAAGTAGGCCATGGCGCATCAATCTATCTGACATGTGAACTGATTATGTATTTTTCTGAGAGGGAGGTTGCAATATCTGTATCCACGATGAGAAAAAGTCCAGGAAACTTTTTGACCTAACTTTAGTACTAAAGTAGGTCACGGTGCACCAATCAAGTTGAAATGTGAACTGATCATGTATTTTTTTTGAGAGGGAGGTTGCGACAAAATTTCAGGGCAATACTTGTATCCATAACGAAAAAAAAGTCCGGAAAACTTGGACCTACTTATAGCCCTAACTTGGGTCACGGTGCACCGATCCAGCTGAAATGCATCTCATTCTTGTGTTCCCCGAGGAAGAAATTGTGATGCTGTACCTGTATCCGCCATGGGAAAAAGTCCGGAAAATATGGTCTTGGACTGACACACGGACAGACAAATTGAACTGAAATGCAAACTGAACTTGTATTCCTCCGAGAGGAAGCTTGTGACTAAATTTCAGGACAACATCTGTATCCGTGATAATAAAAAAAAGCCTGGAAAACTGTTTAACTTACTTTTAGCCCCAAAGTAGGTCACCGACTGAAATGCAAAAAAACTGAACTTGTGTTCCTCCAAGATGAAGCTTGTGAATAAATCTCAGGGCAATATCTGTACCCATAATAGAACAAAGTTTGCATAACTGTTTGACCTACTTTTAGCCATAATAATAATTTAAAAAATTACGATACACCAATCCATCTGAAAAGCAAACTCACTTACGTTTCTTGAAGGAGAAGTGATCAAATTAAAAAGTTGTGCATGTACATGCATCTGTTACGGTAAAGGGTTAGGAAAATATGACACCGGACAGCCAGTCAGCCAGACGGACGGACACATGGACAGCGCCATAACATAATACGTCCAGTCTGAAGACGGGTGTATGAAAACCAAATATGTCAAAATGGCTTTTATGAATATGTTTAGAATAAATGGATATTGTTAAATCTTCAAAATACTAGTAATTATATGCGTGCACTATGTACACAGTACTAATGTTTAACTTCGTCTATGTATGTACATTGTAAGGTATCCATTATGTACACATTACTAACGTGAATGTTTAACTTCATCTATGTATGTACATTGTAAGATACCCATTTTGGCATTTTAGGTTACAAATTAATTTACCACGCATACCAAAGCCAACATCCACAAGAGGTTGTGTTTTCTTCGAACGCTACCTTTTCTTATACCATTTCCGGTTTGGAATATGACACGTGGTATGTTATCAGCGTCCTGCCATACACGACAGTAGGGGATGGGCCACGGACCTCGTGTCCTGAGAAAACTCTGGGTAAAACAGCTTTTCGGTTATCCTAATTACTACATATTGAATGAATATATCTGATATACATAATCACCCTTGATAATTAACCTATATGTGATTAATAATTCGGATACTGTAATTTTGGTTTCAGGTCCAACAACGTCAGCGCCGGGTGAGTATGCATGTGGGGGCGGACAGGTCGAAAGGGAGGAGAGAAAGGGGACAGGAAAGAAAGGAAGGGAGATTGGAGGGATCAAATGGGCGGGAGGAGGGAAAGGGAGAAAAAAGAGGGAGGGGAGAAAGATAGGGAATGTCGGAGGAAGGTGGGAGAGGTACATCTCCTGTGCCGTTTTTACAATTTTCTCATTTCGACCAAAAAAACATAGAATAGATTTTTTAAAGACATGCATTTCGTAACACTCATTTTTAGATGAAGTAACGAAGTACTACTGCTATGAGGCCATCCCAGGTATGCTTGTGTTTTCCTGGGAGTCCATGCCCTGCACTGTGTACGTGGGTACCATAGGCGCTCTGTTCCTTTTCATGCTGATGTTCATGGTGTGTTGCTGCTGCAAGGGATCCTCGGATAGGTATCACTTATATTTTCCCGCCAACCTTTTCCCACTTTGTTTTATTCATGTATATTCAATTTTGTCTCGTAAGACCAATTTCAATAAATCTAGCGCAAAATCCTGACGTTTATTTCCACAGCGGATAGACCAGGTTATGAGAGTTGTAAATTCTTTTTACAGAGGGGACACTCAAGTTAACAACAACACAAACACACGTGATGTTGTGCATTTTAGAGAAAAGGTAAAAGTTGTGTATGCCATGAATAAATTCAAGAACAACAGAAATCGGAAGGGTGGAGAGGGTGGACCAGATGGTAATGGAGGCACTGATTACAACCACAATGAAGATGGGGGCGAGGATATTGACGATAATCACATGGATGACGCTGGAAATGATTTTGGAAAAAAGAAAGGACCATTTGCTATCCCGATGAAAAGAATGCCAAGGAACGGAAGTAAGGATACTTTGTCTAGTAGAGATTATGATCCTGCTGGAGACCCAGAACAAAGAGGAAACAGTGAGAGAGGAAAACCGCGAGGTGGCGCTTTTAAGGGAGCAGGAAAGGCTGCTGCGACATTAGCAGCTCTAAAGGCCCGCGCAAAGAAAAATAACAATACAGTGTCACCTTTGAACTTCGATGACGAAGGTTATTACGAAGATGACGATGATGGTGATAATAACGGGAATGTAACGACTCGTGACATTAGGCTGTCCAATAAATACCCTGGCAAAAATTCAAACCCAGACTTTGAAAGGACCAACCCACGGGCTGCTGCGTCAGTTCCGGTTCTGGACAAGAGGTTCAACAGGAACGTGTCGGGTGTGGATCTCTATATTCAGGATGAAGATTATCCGGACAACTCTGACAATTTCAAGCACCCACCACCTGCGCCTCGATTTCATTTGGGTGACGACGCCTCTGTGGATATGCCGTATGCTGCACAAGGGGCAAGTGCGAGCGGCGGGTTCCCTTTTGGTGGGGAGGGTGATGATGCCGCGTTTTTCTAAATTATTTTCAAGTTTCTAGATACTCCAGGTTGTCCAAATCCTACAGCATTCTGCTGAGAATCCACGAATAAGGAACATTATATGTCTATAGAGTGTCGAAAGACGATTAAAAATTATCATATGATTTACAGAGCCAGAAAATGGTTGGCGGAAAAGTCCTCATTGGGGCTTCTAGCAAAAAGTAGGACAATTTCTTTAGTTTTGGGAATTAATGCACACATGTACACATGGTCTGTTTTGATAATATTTTATGTATTCGCGTTGCTTATGAATCTATGGAAACGTACTCGTTTCGTTCATTTTCACAAAAATTATAAATCTATGGTTATTTTTGTAATTTTGAATCCGAATAGGTTGTTTCTAGAATTTCATCATGTTTTAATAAAAACCAGTGGACTTTAATGCTTGTAGCTGTAGCCTGTTTATCTCGGTGTGCATAGTGAAAAGTTCAGAACTCTCTAACTCTCTCTCTCTCTCTCTCTCTCTCTCTCTCTCTCTCTCTCGTATAATTTTGTTAAACAAGTCGGCTAATATTTTGAAATATGTGGGACATCTTACTTAATTCAATCACAGTAATTTAATGAGATTTGTAAGATTTACTTTGGTGCATATGTGGTGCAGAATTTCAAATCCGATAAAGAGATTAATTACTGGTCATGATCGCTAGATTTACATGTATTTATCACCGGCTAATTCACTTTGATATTATCAGTGGTATACATGGAGTCCGTTATAATATAATAAATATATTCATATGCAAGGCGCCGCTTTGGTATTTATCTAAGGAATGAAAGTAATTTTTACAATATCAAGTAAGTTAGGCAGTTTACGAACAGTGAAGCGGTTTATGAAAGAGCGTAAACTGTCCAATCTTATATAAATATTGCATGTAGTTGAGGGTAACATTGAAAATTTTCACCCCGAGAAAACCATTGTCAACCAAGGCGTAGCCGAGAATCAATTGTAAAAATTGATGGAAGTGGCACAGGTGATGTTAAATTCTTCAAATTGCGAAAAAATTAATTTATTTAAATATGTGAATTAGTTAAGATCGAGGGAACAGGACTGTCATTTACATGGTCTAGCCTAATTATCGTCTTCAATTCCATATACACATGTACTAGTAGTGAAACAGACTGCAGTGCGATGTTACATACACACAGTCCCTGGTAATGTTTTATATTGATCGTAAAATTTTCTCAATGATCGAGAAACAAAAATACATGTCGATATCAAGAAGTCAATATGTCGCTGATTTTAACAATTAAATGACTTTTTAGGTCACCTGAGTTTATTGCAATTGGTTGTCGTCGTGCGTCGTCCATATAAGGCGTTAACAATTGAATATTTTTAACTTCTTTTTTATAACTACCATTCCAATTCTTTTTCAAATTTGGTATAAAACATCTTTGGAACAAGGGGGACATAGATTATAAATTTCAGGACTCCTGGGGCCCTAGGGGTGAGGCAAAAAGTGCCCAAAATTGACAAATTTTCAAAAATCTTTACTACAACCGCACATGTGTAAGGAAAACTAAATGCATAATGATGTAGAGCAGGAAGGCCTCTACCAAAATTGTAAATTTCACGACCCCCGTAGTAGGGGTTCAGACCCCAGGGCGGGGCCAAACTTACTATATAGTGTTTATGGGTATAAAATGTTTATGTTTAAAACACTTAAATAACATCTTCTTTGATGCTATTGATACTAAATTAAAACTAAATGGATATTTAGAAAGAACAGGTAGTCCCTTACCAAAATTGTAAATATGATGATCTCAGGGATAGGGGTTGTGGTATCGGGGTGGGGCCAAAATGGTAAGTTATTAAATGTGTGAACAATAGAAATTTTTAAACTTCTTCATTGATAACTACCATTCCAATTCTTTCCAAATGGTATGT
This sequence comes from Ostrea edulis, assembly GCF_947568905.1. NCBI lineage: Eukaryota > Metazoa > Mollusca > Bivalvia > Ostreida > Ostreidae > Ostrea > Ostrea edulis. The sequence continues at coordinate 18,925,813 of NC_079164.1, read as the reverse complement.
GAAGCATCTTTGGGACAAGGGGGACATAAATTGTAAATTTCAGGGCTCCTGGGGCCCTAGGGGCGGGGCCAAAATTGACCAATTTTCAAAAACCTTCTCTTCAACCGCATACATGTATTTGTAAGAAAAACTAAATACATAGTGTTGTAGAGCTGGAAGGCCTCTACCAAAATTGTAAATTTCATGATCCCCGGGATAGGGGTTCTGACCCCAGGGCAGGACCAAACTTAATATATAGTGTTTATGTGTAAAACATCTAAATAATTACTTCTTTGGTGCTACTGATGCTAAATTAAAACTAAATGGATATTTAGAAGGAGTAAGTAGTCCTTTACCAAAATTGTAAATTTCATGATCCTAGGGGATAAGGGTTTGGTTTCAGGGTAGTGTCAAAATTATTTTAACGATTTGAAGGACTTCTTTAAGTCTGCTGATACTGCATAAAATCTAAATGCATACTTAAGAATAGCAGAAAATGGTCAATTTCATAGCCCAGGGTTTTGACTCTAGGACGGGTCCAAATTAGTCATACCTTTTAATGTTAATACATATATTATGTAAAGCCTTTCATCAGTGCATGAACCTTTGAGGGCATTGAAGTTTTAAGAACACATCTTGTTTTATACTGTTGCTGAACATTAGAATATAGCTTAGATATTCAGAACAGAAAATGTTTTCTAGATTTCATAACCCTTGGGACTAGTGGTACTCTTAACTAGTACTCAGTTGACCAAAAAGTCTTCATATGCGCACAAAACTTTACTCTGTTCCATTAAGAATTTTGAATACGTTATATGAAGAGCCAAAAGATAGTCCATACTTGGATTCCTCAACACCAGACTGTAGACTGAATGTTGCCCACCACAGTATCCTTAAACCACCACGGGCTACGGATAATAATCTTTCTGAATCATGCCGTCAGTTCCTTAAACTGAAATATACGAGGGCGAGTTAATGAGCAATCAGCCTAACTTATTTCCGGTTGAGATCCCCCTCTTCTTTTTCGATGCAATTGCCCTCTAGTGTGATGCACTTGGACCAACGGTGTTCAAGTGCCATCAGCCCAGAACCGAAAAAGTCAGGGTCCTTTCCATTGACTGACTCCTCAACTTTCGTCATGACTTCTTCGTCAGGTATCCTTTTTCAAGTTTGGGAATAGGAAGAAGTCGCTACGAGCAAGGTCAGGCGAATAGGCAGGATGTGGTTATTAATTAATACCCGTTTCGCTCTACAGCATCCATTGCAACTTTGCAAGTGTGGACTCTCGCGTTGTCCTGTGGCAGCAAAACACCTTTAGAGAGTTTACCTCGGCGTTTTTCACGGATGGCGGTTCTCAGCTGGTCTAGCAAGTTTGCATAGTACACTCCAGTTATTGTACTTCTCTTGGGTAAAAGGTCCAACATAATAACGCCTTTTGCGTCCTAAAATACTGTGGCCATCATCTTGCCAGCAGATGGTTGAGTCTTGAACTTCTTTGGCCTCAGGGACCCAGGCCCTACCCACTGACGACTCTGAGCTTCATTCTCTGGCTCATGATAATGAACCCAAGTCTCATCTACAGTCACCAAACGCAAAAGAAAATCATCTTTTGACCTAAAACGCTTCAACAAGGCGCTGCATATTGATGCTCTGGTTGCCATTTGCTCATCGCTAAGGGATTTGGGGAACCCAACGGGCTGTTAGCTTGCGCATACCTAAACGATCATGCAAGATTGTTAAAACGCTACCATGTGAATTGCCTAATGCCTCCGCTATTTCTTTCATCTGAATTCGCCTATCAGAGTATACCAGATCCCGAACTTTCTTAAACATTTCTTCTTCTCCTATATACTGTGTTTAGTAAACCAGACGTGATAAAAGACATGAGGAATATGATTCTGTTCCAGGTGACATAGCTTGTAACGTTGTCGGCTCATTCTTACAACTGTATCTAAACGAACTTGTCATTAAGTCCCACTTCTGGTAATCGTACTTGTACTCCAACTGCCTTTTCAAAAGATAAAATTTTTCAAAACCATGCTTCAGTTTTAAATCTATTTAATATCCCAGTCAATGGGAAGAATGAATATGAGTTACCTACCTATACTGGATTCCCTAACTTCACAAAACCCTTACAAACAAAGATGCATTGCTGGATCCAGTAAATGTTCTACCAAGCCCCTGTTTCTGCTCATCACAAAAATTTTAACAGCTGTCAAAGAAAAACTTCAAACATATTGCGCCACAAAATATGCCAGAAGTGGTGCAAATCAATTGTGGATTCGAAAAAATTATTGCAAAGTTTAGTAAATTTGAAATCACAAAACTTTTCTCAAATCAACAATTTCAAAACGTATTATTTTTCAACACTTTCTACGACCATTCTTTACGATGATTTAAAGACTAGAATTGTTGATAGCTTCTTCAACAAAAAAGGAAATATTCAAATCTTGTGATCAATCATCCAAAAACTCGAAATAAAACACCACAGAGTCTTCCACATCTGCTTCATACAATGTACTTCGATATTTTATGGAACATATATGTTAATGGCAAACTAAGAACTCAAATTGTCAACTTTCCATATTTTTGTAGCAATATTCCATTATCACTTGCATATGTTTGCTAATTCGATACGTAAGAGCTTGTTCTGCATATAATCAGTTTTAAATCGAGGCAGGCTACTGACAAACAAATTGATGTTATAAGGGTTTCAACAGTCTCATCTAAAGTCAGCATTTCGCAAATTCTATGTTCGTTATAACGATCAAGTTTGCCACTACAACTTGTCATTGGGTCAAATGCGATCTACCTAAAAGACTCGGATAGATGTTCTAATTTTTTTAAGATAAAAATATATTTATAAAATATACAATCCCTTGGATACAATTCAAATTAAAAATAATACAAATCAAATGAAAAATATATATAATAAAAATGAAAAATTATACAATACGGATGAGAAAAAAGAATACAAAATGGAAAATTAGATACAATCCAAATGAAAAATATACAATACAAATAAAGAAAATTATAGAATATAAATGGAAATTATACAATACAAATGAAAACTCATGCAATACAAAGAGGAAAGACCAAATATTGCAACGTTTGACATGCCAAACTAACTCTTGCCCCTAGGTGGTGTGGGGGACTATATCAGCTATTGTCTGAGGTAAATAATTGGAACACGTTTTTACATTAGCAATGTAAAGCATCCCTCATGGTGCTCAGAAAATTAGGAATTTATCCGTGGATGAAGTTTGAGAAATGTGGTAATGTAGATGATGTGAGGCGAACAGAAGACAACCACGACATCATATCAAAGAACTGAGACACATAGAGGAAAAATATGTTTCAATACGAGCAAGTGTTGTTTCGTCAATAGTTATACCTTACTAAGTTTTCCCAACATCTTCCAATTTAAAATTGATTTTGACAAGATGGATATGAACAATTTTGTGGAAAATAATATCAATTATCAAACAAAAATATTACGGCGGCGTAGATAGGCCAAATAAAAAATATTATTCGTTCGGACGAATTAGAAATAGTTCGAACGAATTAGCAATTTGTTCGGACAAATTAGTAATTCGTTCAGACGAATTAGACGAATTACCAATTTCTTCGGACGAATTAGCAATTTGTTCGGACAAATTATAATTCGTTTGGACGAATTACTTATCTGTTCGAACGAAATAGAAATTCGTTCGAACGAATAAGTAAATTTGTTCGGACAAATTAGTAATTTGTTGAGACGAGTTACGAATTTGTTCGGACGAATTTGTTATTAGCTATAAGGCAACGCCAATGGCTTAGCCAAACATCTTAAAGCAGTGGTAGGGGAGGACAACACTTTAATTGGGGCACACGTTGAAATGGGATTCATTTCCAAAAATTTTCATATAAATTTTTTTTAATCAAGATGGAGACGGTAAATACGGTAATCTACATAATCACTCCCTCCAAACCCCTGAAGATAGTGGAAATCCGTACACCTGGCTCAGTCTTAAAAGTTTGAGGTAGGCCGCAAGCACCCCCCTCCAGCTTATCACATGAAGACTGTTAAGACCTGTGTACGCATGAGGGCTGGAGCTTAACTAAATGCCTTTTTTTACATAAAGCTTCACCCCGTTCCCATTACATATATTTTCTTATGCATGTAAATGTATTATCACATACAATCCGTGGCGTCAATGTTAATTGGGTGGGATACAATCCAAAAAGGAGGGGGGGGGGGGGGGGGGGGGGGGCAGGTACATGCGTGAACCAACATTTTAAAGACGCAGAAAATTTATCTTGGAAATCAATAATTTAAAACAATATGAGCTGTATTTTTAAATCTTCTATTTTGCTGTAAAATTGTGTTATTATGATTATTTTCCAAAAATACTAAAATCAAGCGTAAAAGTTTATCAGATGAAATTTTCTGTACAACGGAGTATAACGCATTCAATAGGCAAATCAATTTTGTACAGGACGATAATAATGCAATGTGTGTCAATCAGAACCTATTAAAGTTTAGTCAACACAAATCTGGATATCCAAAGTTTTTATATACTTTTCTTTATAGCAAATAACAATTTTAGAACAGAATTTTCTAATACCAAAATCATCCTGTGGGGATCCGGGTTAGAATGAGTCCTCATTACCCCTTGCTTGTCGTATGAGGCGACTAAATGGGATGGCCCCTCGGATGAGACCGCAAAAACTTAGGCCCCGTGTCACTGCAGGTGTAAGACGAAAAAGATCCCTCCCTGCTCAAAGGTAATTTAAAGTGCCGAGCATAGGCCTAAATTTTGCATCCCTTCACCGTCAATGGTGACGTCTCCATATGAGTGAAAATTCTTGAGAGTCCCTCTCAATAAACAATTAATCAACAATCTAACACCAAAATCAAGGGGAGGATGTTATCAAAGAATATCAATTATAAAGATGAGAAACTCGTTTGGGATCCCAAAAGTGTGAGGAAGGGTCGCAAACATACTCTTGCCCCCATGCCCTACATTTTTAAAGAGAGAAAGAGACATGAGCAGGCGCGTAACTTCGTTTTTGAAAGGGGGAGCTGGGGCCAGCCAAACAAGAAGAAGGGGAGGGGCAGGCGGGCATTTAACATGTAAAAAGAAGAAAAAGTGAAGATTTTAAAAAAAAAATGGGGAGTAGACCAGCTCCCCCCCCCTTCCGGCCCTTTCTCCCTGTTTCTCCCTGTTGCTACGTCCCTGACGAGTCTCCGCTACCAACCCTCCCTTTTGGCCAATATATATATATATATGATTACTAATTTGTCCGAGCAAATTTACTTATTCGTTCGAACGAATTTCTATTTCGTCCGAACAAATTTGCTAATTCGTCCGAACAAATTGCTATTTCATCCAAACTATGATTTATCTGAATGGAAAGTGTAGATAACGAACAGTGATCAATCTCATATACAAAATTAAGAGTAGGGCAATTACGGACCCCTGGACACACCAGAGTTGGAATCAGGTACAAAGGAGGATTAAGCATCCCCTGTTGACCAGTCACATCCGCATTGAGTCCTACGACACCAACTGATACAGCATGGTATAAACAAATGGACTCAACTGCAGTATGCAGACAAGTCCCTGTGTCTAAATATCCCTTTTATGTATAATACGCCATGTACACAGATATCTTTATTATCAAAATATTGTATATTTCATTAACAACAATTAACATGTGCAGGTGGGTCGGCAATCGGATGTCACTGTGATAACGTCAACTACTAGTACATGTATATGACTCAATAGTTGAGAATTTATCATTTCTGATACATGTTCGTGTATATGACAGATGGACAGTTAAATTTGTTAAATTTGTACATAACGACCTGTCAATTGTCAACGGATCTTCGCATGACTATTGGGAGATGAGACTTTACAAGCGAATCGGATAATGGACTGCGAAGATTCTGTCACCCTAGGTTTGATAACTGTCGATGTGTCAACTTCAGGTTTGATAACAGTC